>NC_059501.1:69751948-70054978 GCF_914767665.1 Harmonia axyridis
ATGAAATTGATCCTACGTGTAACATAAATTCATAAAATCTTGAATAACTCTTGAATTATTGAATTTGGGAGCATAATCATGTTTGGACACTACCCTTATTTTTTACCGTAGAATCCAACGAAATCATATTCTAATCATCATATCATGTTCGAATTTGAAAATCGAAAGTTATGATCAAATTTTGTTCACAATTTTTGGCACAATATTTGAAACACCCTGTGATGATGTTTCGCAAGTTCAAGATATGCACGATATTCCTACATCATTTCAGTTTGAGAAAGTGAATTGAGTATACGCATAGGATATTCACAGTAAAAATAATTCACGTAATAGTTTCATTCACTGAATAGTTTTATTCACTGAATAGTTGAATATTCAATAAAGTAGAGTATTTAGTTAATAGTTGAGTACTCACTGAATAGTTGAATATTCATTGATTTTCTATTCATGAATATTCAATGAATATTTAGCGAATAGTTGGATTTTTATTAATAGTAATGAATATTCATTTATTCAGTACTGATGATGAGTAGTTTGAATTTAATTGACTATTCAGGAATAATTAAAACAGATTTCAGTGATTCACTTCGTACCAATTATTTGATTTTTACATTATGTTGAAAATTATTAATACTATCTGGATTCTGGAGTCCATTGAAATTTTCGAAATTATACTTAAGAATTAAATTCAAGGAATGAATGACGAAACGAAATGTATAATTTATGATGAAATATATTAACTGAAGATCCGCCCTTATTTCTGTCCATCTGCCTGCCGGTGTCTATGTCTGGCATTCTGTATATCAGTCTTTCAATCTATTCTTCAGAAATGTGTGTGAAATATCCGAAAAAATATTCATGGAGTAATCATTGAAAATTCATTGAATAATTATTGAATACTTAATGAATATTCAGTCATATTCGTTGCATAGGTGTTCAATGAATAATCCAATATTCATAACAACTCATGAATTATCAAGCATTAATATTTGTTTGAATTCATGATTTGAATAATGGAATGAGAATGAATATTCGAATACAAAAAGGCGACAAAGTCCCAGCCCTAATCGGCAAAAGTTGATAGGGTGGGCCTAATACCTTTTGGGATGTTGGTGTTTTATTTATCGCCGAAGACGGCGTCGACGAAGAACATAACAACTACAGCACGCGAAAAAAGCATTGCGTCGGACTCAGTTACCCCTGCACTGGAGCTCAAGGGACGTTCCGTGTGAAAGAGTGAGAGTGAAGGTCAGTTTCATAAACGAAAGTAAAGTCTCGTTTTCGGTGAGAAGTTTTCCCTACAAATAAAACGTTTTTCATCAACCAATTTTGAGGTTAAAAAAAGGTTTGAAGTGTCCTTCCCCGTAAAGTCCGGATATTGGCCCTTTATGGCAAGAAAAGGATCCTTTTCTTCACGCATGCTCTATGACTACAAAACACAACCTCATTTTGCTGTGTCATTTCCATCACACGTTTTTCTGTAACACACAACCCTTTTTTGTTAAAATTAATTATTATATTTGCAATTAAGGACCTTAATTTACTTTCACTTTATAGACAAAATTTCAATTTCTATGAAATATTACCAAATGCAGTAGCCAACCCTAGGAAATTCAACACTTGCGAATAAGAGAAAGCTTTCAAGCTCCATACATCACATCTTACTAACTGCATCTTTGTAATAATTTGCATTTTCCTGAGGAATACTAGAGAATGGTTTGAATTTTTTTTTCGAAATCGGCAGAAGTACAAATAAAACTACAAGAAAGCAAAAAGTGTAGTACTTGACCAAAATTTCTTTTTACATTTTTCTAAACTACCAGTGGTCCACAAAAAAAGTACATCCTGTAGATTTGCATTCAAAATAAGCTTATCACATAATAGGCGCGTTTAGCAGGCTCAACAGTTGTCAATATTCTAAGAATTTTCTGTCAGTTTCCGATACGGAGCGTATGCTGCAGTATCTGCATCTTTGGTAGCGAATTTATGTTACGCTACTTTTTGGTAATATGTTGAGTAACTGACAAGTGACCGTTATGACAGTGGTTTTGGGACGAAACTTAAATTCCGAATATAGAAATAATGAAATCTGAAACATATACGTTTAACAACATACTGAAATGATACTCTGAATGAATGTCCCAAATGAAACATACCGAAAGCAAACATGGAAATTGAAATCGGTATTATAACAGAGAATCATAACATAACCTTAGAGAAGGACTCACAGAACATTGCTGTCAAGAAAAGAAGCAACCCGTCCAGCAGAGAATACTAACTTTTCCAAACTCATTCATTCATTCAAGCTGATACCTATCAGTAGCGGAGCTACTTACGCAACAGATCCTTCTTCTAAGAGCGCCAATTAAAAACTTTAAATTGGAATATCTATACCAAATTTAGGTTGAATATCTTGTGAAGAGAAGGTACTACGAGAGAAAACTTAAAAAAATATCAACTTTTAACATCCTGTATCTTGAAAACAAAGCGTTTGCGTGCCAAGATATTAGTTCTTTTTTTTTAATGACTGAGGAATCTGTCATTTTCGTTTGGACCTCCAATTCAGGAACATGTATGAGAAAAGTTGAACTTTCCCTACTTGTTGCACAATATACTATTACCATTCCACAAGAACATATTCTACAATCAGCATTAAACAATTGAAACAGTAGTGATGAATACTCACCTATAGGCCTCAGCAGCTGAAGACAGGAAGGAATCCTTCATATGAGATTTCTCGTCATCCATGCTTTGTAAAATGAACATTTCAGCTTGGGAAGTGAAATCATCTTCCTGTATATATATTTCATTCAAAGCTTGGATGTTATGCTTCTTACAATATTTAATATACAGAGCTTGGGAAATGGGAAATCCACGAATAGTCATCTTGAAATCTCCAAGTGCCATATTATCTCTCAATTTCAAGATAACAGTATAAACCAAATCCATATCTCCACTTTGTATGGCCTTAACCAGAGCAGGAGAGGTTTCTCCTAATACTAACAGTAAATTAATTTGATCACTGGCTTTTGATTCGTAATCTAAGAGTTTGATAGCTATTTTTTTCTTGCCACATTCAGCAGCTGCATAAGCCACTTCACTATAAGATATACCAGGAGTATAACCTAACTTTTCAGCAATTTCTCGAGCCACAGTTTCTTCTTCCAATTGGGATTGATTCACCTGAAGAAATTTGAAGTTCAAAATATCATATTGCAATTTGTTTCATAAATGTGCATTACCAAATCAACGTAAATATGGAAATAAAGGTCAAATGCATAATACAAAAAGATCAAACTTTTGAAGAATCTAATAAGTTATTCACAATTGTAGACGCTTTCTGAGGTGAGGAACTATTTATAAATTAGAAGGCTGAAAACTAATTTCAGAGCCTGTTTTCATGAAAATTTCGAAGAACAAAAATATTATCATAAAAATACATCAATTACATCATTTGGTTTGCAAATATGTATCTTCCTCTGGAATTCTCCCATAAGATAAAATATCCTCCTGGATTGAATTAAATATGTTATTCTTACCTTATACTTTGCCCAATGCACTAATATATGATTTTTTCCCTCTCTATCAGGCATTCGAAGATATTTGGCAATCTGTAATGCCAAATAGTACTCCTTCCTGGTAATCAATCTATCTAATAACACTTTATTGGTTAAATAAGTCAGTTGGGTCATAGTTATTGGAATCCCAATCCTTGGATTTCTGACCTCATTCAGCACTCTCAATAATCTGCACATATTGACATATTTTTCAGTATTAGCGTTAGGTATAAAGCATTTACCAAACTGGGCTGCACGCACCAGTCTCTTCTGGATCTCAGTGTCAAACTCATAACCTACTGCATCTATGCACTGTTCAACTGCAGTAAGTAAATCCTTTTTCACTAGAGAAATGTACTCGTTTGCTCTGTGGCTGCGCTTCTGGAACTGTTTTGAGGCTTCGAGCAGGAAACTTCCTGGTTCGGTACTATTAATGCGAAATATTTTCTGTGGAATAATTCAATATTAGAGATTTCCTTCAAAATATCAACTGAGATAGTTAGAAGGTGTGGTGAGTAACTTATTGATTACACTTTTGGGAACTAAACTGAATACAGCTATAACCAACAGAAAAAAATGAGCTGAAAAAAGGGCTATGGTTTAGAGAAATAAAAAACTACAAATACATTGGTGGACAACAGAAAAACCTTGAATTGAATAATCAAACAATATGGAAATATCTATTCAGCATCTATTTCAAAATAAGTTGTGCAATAGGAGCTATGATAAGGAGAATGCCTGAAAGATTATAAAGGAATTAGATGTAATGAGGCTTGCTATTTGCTTAAGAGGTTTTGAGACACTGACAGAAATTATAGAGTTTGCTGAGGCTGCATATTTTAAGAGGTGAAGCATACTGAAGTGATCATTATACTGAGGATTTGAGTGAAAAAAACCTCTTTACATATAAAAATATCCAATTTTCATGTTTGAAAATAAGTGCTGGAATACTTCGATAAGATAAAAATAATAATAAGTCATACCTGTACAACATGGGGCACCTTCTGAAGTAACTCATGAGTGTTATTGGAAATTATCCTGACCCCGTCAATTTCTTGTACTATATGAACAGAACCATCATAAATAAATGACATTTTTTGACCATTTATGCCAACAATTAAAATTGTATTCTGTCTTTCCCAGTAAGCTACAACTGCTTCATTGCCACACCAAATTAACTGCTTAGGGGTATATATTAGATTGGTATCTATCTCACAATATTTACTCCTGAAATTAGATGATCCGAGCCAAAGATGACCTGCAAAAAAATTTTGTTTAATTAACTCTTTTTCTTGAGAGCCAACCAAGTTTTACCTGAATCAGTAAATAATGCAATATGACGAGCATTGAAAGATACAGACATCTTCAATATTGTATGAAACTCGTTTGAAATTTCTGGTTCAAGCATAACACTTGTGTGATGCTCATCTTGCTTAAGACGATAGAGTTCTTTTCCACAAGCCATAAGAACCTCTGTTTGGGGCTCTTCAGCTACCACAATCCAGCAATTGGGTTTCAAACCTTTTGGAAGTTCAGACAATTGTCTACATTTGGGATCTACACAAAAATAAAAATTAAATGGGCCATCAAGATGACGGTTTTGAATCCTACCTATTATATTATTCACTAAGAAAACTTTATCATTAGAGGTTAAAACAGCAACTCCGGTACAATTTTGAGGACTTGTGAATATCTCTGCATCTATAACTTTCAACTCTTGCACTTTCTGGTTGATCAGAAAAGTATGTATGAATTTCCCAAACATGTCATGAATAACAATCATTCCATCATCTTGTATGCAAACAAATTTTTCTTTGTTTGACCATCCCATTTTAATAATTGGCCTTCTAGTCCATTTGAAAGAAGTAATGTTGTTTCCAGAGCCAGAAAATATAGAAATAATAGGTTGGCCACTTTCCTTCACAATTTTTTTCGAATCTCTCTTAATGGCAATAGGGCCTCCACATTGGGCTGAGGATACAGTATAGTTCTCCAAATTCACCTCGGCTGACCAATTCATGTTATACAATTCAAATTTTCTGTAGTATATATCTCTACCCAGCATAAACCAATCGGCTATAAGAATTGCAGTAGACATTTTCTAGCTTATTTTTAGTAAGGTTCAACAATTATTATACCAGACAACAAAAGGAATTTTTCAACAACTACAAACTAAAGAATTAGTTATGTTAGATACTCTGCATAAAGAACTGCAAATAGTGCAAATCCTCCCACTTCGAAGGTAAAGATAATTAGAAAAGTTTGTAAACATGTCAAATTGATAAGATAACCTTAATGATTATTTGATTGTTTTGAACTAAGGAACATTTGAACTACATGAAAGATATTTGACATTGATTCATAATAATAAAAGCTAGGTTATATTGTTCAGTCAACTTAAATACGTATAATAAATTTTCAAATTTGTGCAGAAAAATTTATTGAAATGGTAGGTTTGTGAACTTACTTAATCATCTTGAAATAAATTTATCTTCTTTTCAGTCTGCTATATTCAATTTCCAAAGTTTATTATCGGTTTTGCTGTTAGTTATTTGCACCTGTGCATATTTAAGATCATTATTTCCTAGTTTAATGGATCGTAATAAAGTCGGGTAAGTCATTACTGATGATTCTTCTCATCCAACGAATTGAGTTAAGTGAATTTTACCTTTTTCATAAGACTATTTGCTATTATACCTTCTCAAAAATAGATAAAAATTGATTACTATCAATGTTTTGATCATTTGGTATTTTTGCAAATGGATCAAGAAAACTACAATAAATAAATATACTTTAAGAATGAAATTTAAAAATTCTGTTTCAGAATTTCTGGTACATTGTGGAAATGCGCTCGAATCGGTGAAAGGAAATCACCCTGGGTAGCAGCAAGTTGCATTATGATGGCATTATCATTATTATTTTTTAGTTGATTTTGAATTATGGAAATTTAATAAGACAAATATTTAATTTATATATTTCTATGAATATATGCTATAAATAAAATTTAAGATGAAATGTATATATATATTTATAAGTTTGCCAAAAGTGTTACTTATATGTAAATTTGAATACTACGTATAATGAGCTTTAACATTCCCAGTACATCATTTCCTTCATTTGTAAGTTACATCAGAATTAACCAAAAATATGGAAAAATTAATAGCCATAGCCTATCATAAAGGACTTATAAAAATTTCTTCAGTCCACTAAATACTCTTTCATAATGGAGCACATGTTAATATGTTAAATGAATGTAAAAAATAACATAAAAATCGTAACTTTTGCCTTAAAATATAAACTAAAGCAAAACAAAGCTATGAGCTAAGACAATTCAGGTACAACCTTTAAAAATCATATCAGTGTCTCTCATTTACATTATATGGGCTTAATAATCTTTAGTGTTATGGAGAGTAACATACAATGTTGTGGCAATTCATATAAACATATATACATACAACAGTTTGAATAAGGACAAAACAATAAACAGTCATTGGATAACCACATAAGAAAAATTTTTATTAGACAATACATCATCTTATTTTAATATTGTAATATTTTTTAATTCAAAAAGTAATTTTTTAGCACACGTCATTCTCAAAAACCAATCAATTCAGTCGTTTCTACCTTTCAAGATTGGTTTCAATATAAAATCAGAAATATTCATCTCACTACATAAAATCCAGTCTTGTAATAGTTGCATGAATTAATTTTTGATATTCAAAATAAAAACTGGCAATAAAAATATGATTTTTCAAAATGGCATGTTGAAGTTTAGCTAAGCTTTATGTTAATGTGTAGAATTAGCAGGTGTTGACGTTCTTAAATAATATTTTCAAATGAATTCTTCTTTCAAGGAATATCCTAGATTAATGTTGAATATTTTCGAACTCAAGCTAGCACAAAAACAACATTCCATTTTGAATGCAGTTTTTGAAAATCGACAATTCCAACCAAGGAATGAATTTATTCCTAAAATTTTGAAATCTAGAAAATTTCAGATCGAAGCACACAAAATTTCTTCCTGTTGAAAAATTACCCTCATTTTAAATCTGATGGAACTTCACCATATTGAGATAAAAACATTTGGACCTTTTCATTTGATTGTGGGTGTTTTGCATTAAACTTGGAAGTGATGACTTTTTGAGAACAAATTTTGAACATTGACATATACCATCAAAGTATAAATTCGATTATTCATTCTTTGGAATAAAGAACATCACAAACTTTGAAGTTTGAATTCATGATCTCAAAAACTCAAGTTTATTTTTTGAGAATGACAGTTTCATTCAATGTTTATTGTTCAACATGTATGTGTTATTTGCCATTTAATAATGGACATTATCATGGACTGGTGTAGAATACATATGACAAACAACTTGAATATTGGTAACAGTACATACAAATATATATATGTATATAAGTATATATAAACGTGGTGATGTCGATGTCAAACTGTACTTAGTAAATCATTCATTTTGCCATTGGCCCCCACTGCAATAACTGTTAATTCAGCAGAATAACATTATAATTCATCAGCCACTCACTAACTTTATGATAAATCAGGGGGTTTTCTTTCTATTAGATCGATATGATTGGAAGTGGTCAACATTAACCACATATTCCATATTGGAATTATATAATAACATGAACAGAACACTTTCTGTTTCATTTATGGGGAATATCAAAGTCAGATATTAATGAATGGGAGGCATTTTTCTCAATCATTGACCTTCACACAAGTTGAAGTGGCGAATTCATATTACTCAGGGCCAAGGACAAACTCATGCTCAGCTTAAGAATAACATAATATAAACTTAGAAGTGTTCCCAGATGAGAATCCTGGGGTACACCATACATCACTTCACTAAATATCTTTTGTTAACCTTAAAAATATATGCACTGAAATCTTCAATTCTTAACAGCTAAATGAAATCATTAACGAGCACTTGTACCATACAATTCATAAAAACTAAATGTTGACCTGCCCTTGAGATGAATGATCAGTTTGCGTATAATAAACCAACACCTCTGCAAAAACTGCGTAATAGTTACATGAGAAAATGAAAAGATAAAAACAAGTTGGTTCATTTTGATAATTACAGTAATATGTGCAAATTATGCAAAGTACACTGAATTACTATTGAACAATATAGAGACACCTGGTCGTAATTTTTTTATTGATTTTGGATATTATAATTTTTCATTTCACTTGGATATATATGTATATCATTTTGAGTGAAAAATTTTATTTTGTTGTCTGTTATGAATCTAGAAAAATTGGAATGAACTATACAACAGTATTCTTCAAGTAACCTAGAGAATTATTGTCGATGGAATATTTATAAGTATTTTTATGGAACTGTAAGCCCATCAAGTTGAAAGTCTTGTGGGAGCTGAATCCTTATTCCACAAAAACAATCTTGAAAGATTTCAGTGCAATGTTGCACATTTATACAAAAAATTAGCAGGTCCCTTGGGGTCATTAAACAGTAAAAGGTTACCTCGATTATTTTAATAAAAGGCGTTATTATTTTGTCCTTAGCTGTTGAAAATATTAACAGTTTATTTTCAATTCTTTCAGCTGAAAGGAGAGAAAGAGAGATTTGTGCTAAAAAAAGATATTTTTCATCAATATGTTACACTTTTCATTGCCGCTTGCTTTCGAATCGTAGAAAATCGAACCACAGGAATTCATGTAGCTCGAAACGATTTCGATTAATTCAGTGTTTCAAATGCATTTCGCGTTTTTACATCATCTAAATTGGATGCAACATTTCAACTTTGATGTAGAGAAGATGACCTTGATGATGGAGAATAAATAAATCCGTTTCAGAATGAAAATACCATACATTAAAAACTAGTTAGATGAACGGAAAATTCTTTAATTAGCCACTCAAAAGAAACACTATTTTCACGAAGATATTCTGCAAAATACTTCGTAAAAGTGAATCATAGGATAGAATTATTCAATACACAATTCGTTTTTATAAGTTATGGGTGTGTCCAAATGGCCACCTTCAAGTACCAATGTCTTGAACTTCTAATAATCATTTCTCTATATATACAAAAGGACAAGTGATGGTTTTTATTTCTGTATTCGAATAGAATTGGCCAATTTCCAAGAGTCGTGGAACTGTTTTAATCATCCAGACGTTGTTAGGGGAAATATGTAGTTCAAACGCAGCATATAAAAATAAGGATCATTTTCTTCGATTCAATCCATTCAAGCGCAAATATAACTTGCTCTCTGAAGGCGGATGCAATATTGATCTGATCCCAAGAGAATGAAGCCGTAGGTTTGATATTACGGTATTGAGAAAGCAGACAAGTCTGAACGGTACGGTTCTATCAGAAGCAAGATTGATTATGCGATTCAAACGACTGGGCTTCTTTTGCTTCTCTCGACATTTTCATATTTTCTTATCACCCACGTTTTACTTAACGACCGGTAATTTGTCCCAATCTAAGGTTGTTAGAATTGAACTGAAGTTTCTTATTTTAATTTTTGAAATAAAAGACATACATTGCAACTAAGATTGTATGTTGTTGTATCTAATTGAAGAATAAAAAAAAAAATAAATGTCTAAAAACATCTTAATTGCAACCTATCGATCACCAGCTCAGCTTGGGCCAATAAAACAATAAAAATTTTCCACAGACGAAGTTCTTTTTGCAAATTATGGCCATGTTAAGATACAAAATTGACACATTGAATCATAGAATTGTTAACCAAAAAAGTAATTGCTGTTGATGTGGTGCATACTTCAGTGAAATGGCCACCAATATCAAGCGATTTAACACCGTCGGGCATTATTAGAAGAAGGTTTCTTAATGAAAATAATGATGAAAGTTTATGGATACTGAGTTTATCGTCATTTTTGTTTGTCTCCAGCTCTTGTTCAATACACAACGTATATTTATTTTTATCAAGACACCAGATATGAATCACCAAAAAAAAAATTTGAAAATAAGTTTTCCGTTTTCCCACGAGTAATCTCTTACTACTTATTTGAGTCTTCACTTAATGGTTTCAGATGAAGAATTTCTCATATTATTGATTAGGTTTATGTTGCCAGCTAATTACGTCTTTATTACGATTGATTTTGCTCCTTCTGTAATTGTTACAATTGTTGCAATTTTATTCGAAATGAATTTCCATCGAGTAAAGACCGAATCCGTCAGATGTTCTTAATAAGTTCTTACAAAAAAATCACAAAAAATAGTATTATCAGACAAATATCTCTAATACAATAAAAATTTTGCAAAAATATTATTGAAAATTTTTTTCGTTACTAATCTATTTACTTCAATTTCAGATTAAAGTGAAAACTTTACCCTATTTATGTCTAGTATTCAGAAAGAAACTCCAATTCAATTGTCAATATTTTTTCATTGCGAAAAAAACCTATTTATTAATATAGTAAGGCATACTATGAGATAATAACATTGGTTAATAAAAATTCTAGAAGGTAGTTCGAAGATCCTTATTCACCCTCACCTTTGGATTTTTAAGTACTCCATAATTTTTTTTACCAAAAAATTGGAGTTATAAGTTTAAATGACTTTCAAGCGCTATAGCTATAGCGCTTGACCAGTTACATACTTACCTAGGTAAGTATGTAACTGGTTCAGATAAAAAACACAAAAACAGATGATTCAGGACAAATTACTGGACGGACATCTTAAAAATATTCTCAAGAAGCATTAGATAAAAAACGATAAAGATAATTCCAAAAGAATTAGTGTTTCCTATAACAAAGCTATTATGTAGAAGATCTTTTTTTTCTACCTATGAATTTGATATTTAAATGAACAATGACGAAATGGTCTTATCCATCCCATTTAGCTCCCATTAGCGTCTTCAATAATCGAACATTTTATCATAACAAAGGAATTCAAAATGACGAAGATTTAACAAGAAATTCCGGATATTTGAAAATTTTTCTATCAATAAGAATTAAGAGGGACTATGTTCAAGAGTCCATCTATCTAGACGTCTATCACATGATACTCATAAAACCAGAGACCCTGACCTTCAGAATTTTAATAGCGTGTTAAACACAACTTAATTCGAATCTTGTTATTCCATTTAATGACGAGATGATAAAAGTATAGCAGAAGTTGACGATTAGGACTGAAAATGTTGAAGATGACTTAATTTCAACAAATGGCAACACTTTGAAAATAAAAGGGCGCTAGGATTTCAAAGAGCTTAGCGACGATCTTCATACCTTAAGATTAAGTATTTTGAAATTCGAAAATATTTTTCAATGAAAGAAAAAAAATTGTTTGTTATCTTATTCAAGAATTTGGAATTTTAAGCGAAATTTTGTGGATGTAGGAAATGAATGTTAAGTAGAGCAAAATAAAGAATACCAAAAACTTGCTACCAATATTTAGACGTTTTTTTAAATTTTTATTGGTTCCTTTCACACATACAATCGTATTCAATTGGTTAGATTGCAATATAATCTGTGACAATTGATTCGTTTTTCCAAAACATTTTCCATCTGAATCATATTTTGTAATCTGAAGAAGCTGCCTTTTCATGGATTTTGAAGAAACGAAAAGAAAATTATATTTGTCCTTAGAAAACTGAATATTTTCTCTCTATTTCTCTCAAAGAGTAAGTACTCTTGGAACAAAATAATAAACGCCTTAAAATAAAAATATTATCTGTACAATCTATCAGTCTTTCCTCATACAAAATCAAGCACTTAACTTTACCAAAATAATTGTCCCAAACGATTTCTGCATCTTAAGCAAAAATTTTCACTCTACAGGGTGCGCAGACCACGGCCGATTATTTGCACTTCATCCTTACACATATAGCAACTGTTGTCTGTTTCTCTTGAACAAAGAACAAATTCTAACCACTACACAATCAACATGCATGATATCGATGAGTAAAATCAAATTTTAAGTATGGCTGACATCAGTCTTGAGTATATTTTAAGCTGAAAGTCTGAGAAAATAACTGAAAAAGTTTTGAGAAAAGCTTTCGAAAAAGTGCAGATGGAACCGTAAATATTCCTTAAGCGGTATCAAGAATCACTAAATTCAGTGAGTGATAAAAATTCTTTAAAATTGTACAATCAACTATCACAATAAATACAGTAAAATGTTTGCAGTCGATATTTTTCAGTTCATTTTTCCAATACAACCTAATTAAATTCTTTTCGTTTGAATTTTTACCCAACTGGAAAGACTAATTTTTCAGATGGTCATCTTTTCAGGACTTTATTCGAATACATGTAAATATTTCTAATAAATTTTATTGTGTTTTTTTGTTTTTTTAATTGACTAAAAGGTCTGCTTTTTCCTTTTAGGTTAAAACAACCTAACATCAATTAGAGCCTAAGAATTTCTGTGTAAATTCATTGGTCCAGAGAAATTTTCGATTATCCAATCTTCCTGTAAACCAATGAACAAAATTTCAAAAAAATTATAATTTGAATTTAGTAACATTCTTTGAAATTTGCGTAACTTAAAAAAAAAGAGTTCACTAACTTGTGCTCGACACAGTATAATAATAGAATAAGGTTACTCTTATGTTTTACAAATTATTTACAGAAGAATGAATAAAAAATATTTGAACAACAGTCAATTCATACCTAAAATGTAGTCCAAGTCTTAAAATTTTATTAATTTATTAATTATTGAAATTCATTATTTCAGAAAATTGAATATGTTTTCAAATAAAATTTGAAATAATTTGGATATAATGTAATGAAAATGGGTTAAGAAAAAAATTTGGGAGAACATGTACCTGTTACAATTCTTCAACATATCAATTTGTCGATGTTTTTAATTCTATACCCAGTTATTTAGACTGTAATAAAAATATCAGGAGCTCCAAAGTTATCTCAAACTTCAATAATTTCTTTGCGTTATTAGAATTAATTTTTTTCTTTTTTTTGTTATCAAGTTCGGTGGATTACATTTGGGAATTATTGTTAGTTTAAAATTATTTTTTATACTCTTTAGACTATAATATGTATTGTATGCTCTTGTAGACTCTGATTATATCAATTTTTTTGCATAAAAGTCAGGAGTTGTATTATATAGTCTTAATTACTGTTTGATGAATTTTTTTTCCGAATTTGATAACTAAAACAATTACAATATTCTTCAACAATATGAATTTTAGCATGACAATTGAAGAAACACATCAATGATATACCAGTAAAGATAAAAATAACCTCTACTTCATTTGTGTGGAATTGTTTTTATTTAATCATTTTTTTTTTTAAATCGAAGCATTAAACCTCAAGTTTCAGAGATACCTCTCTAAAAATTATTATGTAAATCAGCCATTAAAAGCAAAAAATATCATATTTACTCTGCCCTGATAATACTTAGTTGTTGTTTCAATATTGATGTTTATAAAAATTTGAAACGCAAATTTCAAAGAATACTCAGATCAAACTAATATATTATCTAAAATCCCAATGTAACAACTACATTTCTAAGAACTGAAAAGAGACATGCAAATACGAAATGGTAAGACAACAAATGAAAATACTTCAAATTAAAATTCCAAATAACTAGATACCTACCCTCCAATCTGCATTTAATTGAAACCTGATCTTCTAAAAACATCTCCTAATTTCTCAGACATAACCTTTACACCACTTGAAACTATATATTAAATTTTTCCACATAGTTCTTCAGATGGTTCCTTTTTGATTGTATCCCCCATCCTGGTTCCAATAAAGTTTAAGTTGACATTGTTTACAGGGTAAGATGAATTCTTCAGACGTTTGAAGGAAATATTAGCATCCAAGTTGGTGCTGGGCGGTCTCTTCAGAACAGTCTTAGGGATTATTTTATTTTCCGTTGAAATTTCAGTCAGTTTGGCATCACAGTCTTCTTTCTCGTCAAAATAGAGCAATTTTGGACTTGGAATTGAGCAAGGGGATGATGGTAAGTTCATAATTAGATGCTTGACAGCTTGCTCTATATTCAAAGGTTCCTCTAAAGTTTCTGCTCCAATAGGGGTATTAGGACTCCCCGGAATCAAATAATTAGTATTGACATAAGCTGAATATCTACGTTTCATTTCTTCAATTAATCTTTCACCTTCATCTTCTTCCACCAAACTGTTATAACAGAGGAAACTTTCAACAGTGCCATGTGAATCGTATTCCAAAAAACCAGAAGTTTTCAGGTAAATATACTTGCTGTTCCTAGACAGCAATCTGTAGCAGGAACTACCCTTCGTTTCACCTCGATCATACATCTGTCTTAAGGCAATTATGACCCAACGGACATCATCTATATGCATAAACTTAAAAGCTGATATTCCAAAAACTTCATCAGTGAAATATCCAGCAATTAAAGAAATCCTCTGGTCACAGCATACAATACGACCATCTACCAAATGTCTAGTATAATACTCATCCTTTGAAGATTCCATCATTCTTAATGGAATTTTTTCTGGTCTATTTGTCCTCATGAAAAGCAGCCAAATGTCTGAACCTATTTGGGTCAAAGGTACTCCTACTGATGTTGATGGATGTTCATCGACGTCATAAGAGTATGAAATGGATTTGAATACACTCATTACTCTTACTCTTTCATAAACTGGCATTTCAGATCTAGGTCCAGCCCGCTTTAAGGAAATCATAAAATAATCTCTGTTAGAGTTATTATCTATACTATTACCAACAACCAAATGTTTCCTTAAAATATCATGGTCTAATTGTAGTGTCACATTGTAAATTGACTGACCCATAAGATCTGTCTGCAGATATCCCAGTAAATTTTCAACAGTAGGGGAAACAAACATTATCTTTGCATTTGCATCTAATATCATCATAAAACCACCTAATTCATTGTATACTATTTGTTCCAGCATACCTTGGTCTACCTCTTTTGGCATTTGTATCTGTAATTTAATCTTACCATTCATCAAAGTATGGTAAACGCGCAGATGTGCAGCACTCAGCCTCAGAATGCTAGTTTTGTCCATTCTCTTCGGACTTTTGGCAACTGTTGGTACCATCTTAGCAAGTTCTCCAATGTATGAATTGAGTTTGTCACGTCTGAGTTTCTCTGCTTTATTTCTCATCTCCCTGCTATTGCTTGGAGGATTGTGATCTTGCTGTAAACGACAAGGAATTGACATTTTAGCACTCTCTAAGAAATCGTGTTTCTTTGAAATCAACATTGTTGCATTTATGAAAATCTAGTCTTTATTCAGCACCATCAGTTTTCCTGATTGATCAATTATTATGCGATGAGAACTGTATATTGAACTGAAGTCGCCTGAGTGAAATGGTTTAGTAGGAAACCTGTCACCAAAGGTATCACACAGTTCAATGAAATATAAAGTTTATAGGGTATTGGTATTGTAGATCCAAAAGGGGAGAACCATAAACCTCTTCTTGTTGCATCTCTTATATGGTGACTTGAGAAGGCAATGAAAATAATTGGTGACAGTCTTTTCAAAACAGCACTTTTCAGTAAACAATCACACATAAAAAAACACGCACAGATCACAACTGGAACAGTTGAGGAGTGTAGAAATGGTCTTCCTTTGAGAATTGTAGCTTCCTGTAAAAAGAAAATGTCGATCAGGAATATTGTCAAAACAAACAACATTATCTAGTACCTTTAGACTCAAAGACTTGGCACTTATAAAATGATCTACATCAATAACGGCTGCGATAAAGGCGCATAAGAGAATTTCCAATAAACATTGAGTGTGATTTTGTAAAAAGGAAGTATTAATGCATACGATTAACCATGAGATACCTCCGATTAAAAAGTGAGTAGAGTTATCGCAGATAGCCTTGACTGCATGCTTTTGATGGATTCTAGAAACTAAATGATCACCAAGCAGACTTACAGCGACTAATAAAGCAACTGCATTGATTGAATATGTCCGCTTGATAAAACATCGAAGCAAATTCTTCATAAAGATTTTCCAATGGGGATTAGATTTCCCAGCCAATGTAATTTTCCGTGTATCTTATGTTTTTGACGTATAAATTACGACGCACAAAGATTTGATCCTACTGTCATTTGAATGTCGAATGTCATATATATAATATAATGGATGAAAGTCGTACAAAAATTGCGTTGCGCGGGTTGCGCCAGGATCCTCGTTGCGCTCGTAAAAAAACCACGACCACTCCAATGCAGAAAGAGGTTGCGGGAAAAACATAGACTTTTGAAAATTACGATACGATAAGAAATACCTCAGAATGAATCAATTTTATTAAAGTAGGTATATTCAAATAATATTTTTGATGAAAATCAATTATAGTTGAATAGAGCTGAATAATTCCAAAAATTTGAACATATTATTCCCATTAAATCCTTGAACATAAATAAGTTAGTTCCCAACGGGTTAGTTAAACTGACCCGTTGGGAACAAGACCATCATTCTCAATTATTGTCATCTTAGAACATTAATAATCTATATTCTAAGATTGTCATTATTCGAATTGACGAATCCAAAAATCTGAACGCCACCTAGCGACTAAATTTTCAACCTATCAAGTGTGGGGCATTTTTGGTGTATATTAACTCCAAATAACAATGCCAATATTTTCATTTTAAATTCAGGAATTCGGTTAAATTATGTAATGAATAAACTTGGACATTTTATCTTTTTTGAGAGCACGTTCGCTCTATTATTATTTCGTCACAATGTAGGTAATTTTCGAATTTTCATTGATGATTGATGACTAAGATGTCCTCGAATTCGATTCTGTCTTTATACACTACAAAATATAACTCTCGAACGGAAGGATCCAGAAACTTGAAATTTTCAGACTAGATTTGAATCAAGTTAGTTAATGGGCATAATTGCCTTTTAAGTTTGAAACTGCAGATTCGATATCCAAGGAAGCAATGAATGAACGAGCCAACGAGCGCCGAATGCTCTTGACTTCACGTTATTGCTTCCCCCTAATATCAATATTAGGTCTATGTGCTTCCCTCATTTTTCTTCAACAGATATTTCGTTGGGAATATTGGAACTATTTTACCATATTTCAAATTTTAATTGAAGATTCCAGCTCTATCCAATTCATGGGTTTTTTTAGTCAGAAAGAGGACACTGATATAGGGGTAATGCCATTATTTTGATGTACGAAACACCTTCCACATAATTTGATATTGATAACTCATTGACAATCATCATATAAATATCACGAGATTAAATAAAACGCCTATACTTATAAGCAATACAAATAATACGATGCAAATTCTGACAGGAATACTTCTTCTTCTTCTTCTTCTCAAATCACTTATTGGTGATTTAATGGGTTCGCATTTAGCATGTACCCAGATTGGTAGCTTACTCTGTGTTTGATTGATTTCTTATTTTCTCTGACTTTCCCACCCTCAAAAACCCAGAGAGAATAAAGGATAAGGTTGGGTTATTTTCATATGAGGGATCAAACATCCAATGTTAGTAGGTATCTACTGTATAAACAAGATTCTTCTATATCTTTCATCAATCTGTTGAATCCATTTTAAATTTCTATTTTACCTATTTTACAAATATTGCTTATATTTTAATATCTGAACATTCCAAAAATTCATTCAATATTTGAACTATATCAATGCTATCTGTAAAGATTACTTCATAAATATTAATGGGCCTTTGAATCTCAAACTTTTCGAGTTTTGTGTATAGTGTATTAATATAAAATAAGGGAAAATTGGATCAGAACACTACAAAAGTGGGGTAGAAATAAGGGAAGAACATACACTCACATGCGTAATCGGGATAAAAAATGTACAATTGATAAGCCATATAAACTATTAAAAAATAATTTGACAAGAAAACACATTACAACTATGATGAGATTACGATCAGGACATTGTTTGACACCAGAACATTTATATACGATCAAAATCAATTCCTCACCCAATTGTGAATGCGGTAAAGTTGGATCGTTGGTGCATGTATTTTTTGAATGTAACCTGAATGTACAGGAATACTTGTTTTCCACGATGGTTGTTCGCAGTGCTCTCTGGTATATAAATAAAGAGTCTGTGTATAGAGTTGCCTATATTCAGAGAAAATTTTCCAGAATGAATTTTGAAAAAATGCAACAAAATTAACTTTATCTGGTCATACTTCAAAAAGGATTTTTACTCGATATCCTTCAATATTCACTTTGTGCTAAAATTTCAAACTTTATGTTAGTTCGATGCATTGGCATATATTTTTATGTTTAAATTACTTTATGATTTTATGTTTTACATTTTAGTCTGTGAATCTAACCTAGCACATTCGTTTCGTCATTAGTTTGTTAAATATATTTTTTAAAGTGAATCGTGTAAACATAAATTAAAAGAAATATGAATGAAAGTTTCATGAATGAATTAGAGGGGGCTGCCCGTGTTATAATGGTAATAACGCTTTATTCTTAATCGTAGAATATTCCTTTGTCCGATTTGTTATGTTTTCATTTATTTCATTGTAGGCTGCCCCCAATTTAGTCACAAATGAGGAAAGACGAAAAGCTGAGCAGATTCTGCTCGACTTCAGAAATACAAAAACTCCCATTCGTACATGCAGACAAATTTTGGAAAAATCGAATGTAGATTACTTGCATTTTGAAGCAGCAGAAGTGATAAAAAGGGGAATAGTCAGAGAATGGAATTTTGTATCATTTTCAGATAAAGAAGATCTAATAAATTACTTATTCAACTTTGTTGTTACAAGAGATATTCCCTGTTTTGTAAGGGATAAAATACTTATAGCAATAAGTATAATGGTGAAAAGAATAAGTGCTGATGATAATGGAAAACAAAGATGTAATTTATTGAATCAGGTTGAGGACTTGATTAATACTGCTGAAAACTCAAAGGTACATTATATTTGATAAAATGATTAAGTTGTTTGTGGGAACTTATTACTTCTATAAGTATACTGAAAGTAATATTTATCGAAATTGTTACCAACTTATTAGATTTAATTTGTTCTCATTTGATAGTATATAAGTATATATTCTTTTGAGAGAGCAATTAAAAAATTATTAATCAAACAATAAAGCATATTTAGATAAAATAAATTTTAATGAATTTTATCTATATATGCTTTATTCTTTGAAGTTAATAATTTATTTTATTGCTCTATGTCCGAAAGAACATTTGATATTGATCATGTTGATTCTTCAATACATATAAAACATCTTTTTTTTTCAGAAAATATTAGGCTGTCAACTTATTCTAATTCTCATGCAGGAATATGCAACAACATGTAAATCAAGTGATTTGGGTTTGCCTTGGGAAGTCCATAACAAATGCAAAAAGCAATTTGAAAACACAGATTTAATACGAATTTTCAAATTTGTTATGGGATTATTAAAGGATGTTACAGGAATTGATACTCCATTTGAACCAATCACAGCACATTTCATTAAAAGTTTATTACAAATTGCAGAACAAGTTATGATTTGGAGCTATAGCAGCGTAATTGATATCCTTGCAAATCTAATTTATAAAACGAGGTATTCTTTTGTAACTTAGCTTCATAACAATTGATTCTTATATTTATACACATCTTATAGTTATAGTACAAATACAACATTTAAAATTACACCAAAAACAAATTGAGATGGCACATTTTCAGGCTCGATTTTTGAGACAATTAATTTGGTGAAAACCGCAACCTCATAATTCATATATACGAGAAAATTGGAAAATGGAGTGAAATAAAAAGTTCTCAGAACTTCTTTATTACTGGTGCTATCAACATGGAACCAAAACATTCTACAAGCACTTTTTCAGAAGAATCCATTGATGTAATAATTTGTTTTTATTACTATTAGTTTTGGAGTTATATTACATTTTCCGTGTGAAACTGAAACTTTTGATGATTTTTATAGTTTGATAAAAATTTATATCTCATGTTATATGTATTTTTGAAAAGGAAAAAATTGAGCAATTTCTCATTCGTTATAGAAATTTATATGATTTACATTTAAAAAAAAACACAAGTTTTTACCATACCTTGAAATTAATAATAATAAATGAATAAAAAACAAGTGATGAGACCAATGGATTCTTCTTAAAAGAATGTTTTTGTTCCATGTTGATAGCTCCAGTAATAAAGGAGTTCTGAGAACTTTTCTTTTCACTCCATTTTCCAATTTTCTCTTATAATATAAAAACAGTTGAATTTATGAGGTTGCGGTTTCCACCAAATTGTCTCAAAAATCGAGCCCGAAAATGTGTCATTCATTTTTTTCTAGCTCAAAGGGATTCTGAGATCCCCTCAACGAATTTGGGACACCCGATACACTAATAGAAATAACAGATGATCCTTTATGTAAAATTTGCATCTTATTGATTTATTATTTTTGATAATAATAATGAATCTTGGGTCTTAGTCAGAAACTATGAGAGCTAGATGTATAAAATTTGATACAGAAGTCGGTTTCAAAAGTAACAGGAACAAATTTCAATAATTTATTTTGGGATAAATATTGGACTAAATGATATTCTATGAAAATAGAATATTCAATGAAGAAATCATCTTATTTCTTCAATAATCAGGACTTGACCGTTTTTTCAGTTTGTGTTTTATAAAATTCACAGTTCTTCAAGAAAGAGAACTAGTTAGACACTTACTCTTTGCATTTTATTTTCATAAGAGTAACTACTTTGATAGATGAGATTACTAATAAAAAAATGTTTTCACTGCTAATATTCTAAAAACCATATTTTGGATATTCTCTACTACTTAGATGTATGTTCATTTTAAATAAGATGCATTCTTAAAAATGAATCAAAGTTTATTGCTTCAAATACACACAACCGATTTTACACTGAAAAATAACTATTTTCCGAATTTTCCTTGACTTTTTTTGTACCTCCTAAAAGGATAGTCGGACAATTTGAAAGCACCCGTGATGTGGAAGATTATCCCCTGCTGTATTTTACTGTAGAATGGAAGGAAATATTGCTAGCTCCTGAATTGGTACCACTTATGTTTATGATATACTGGAAGGTAAGGTATTCAGAAGAGCTCTCCCACCATGCTCTTACATGTTTGGTACAATTAGCCTCTGTGACTGCTAAAGGTATGGATGGAAGAAAGATCTATAGTGAAGAAGCTCGAGTTGCATATGTGATCAGATATCTTGAGAATTTTTCAAAACTCATTTCGAGGTGAGTTGGTCAGAGTGATAAATACTTGATAGGGGTTATGTCATATTAAAAAAATGAGGAAAGTACTGAAGTCAGGAGCTTTTGAGCGCTTGTTCATTCATTCGTCAGTTTCACCCTTGGAGACTGCACAGCTGTATAGGTATATATGTGGTCTCTAATGTTGCAATGAAAAAGCATTAACTTCTTGAATTTTTTATGATTTTGATGATTATATCAGCACAAAACTTTGCGAGAGGCTTGAAATTATTATTTTTTATATACATGCAAAATTTCGATCAGATCTGTTGTCACTGAAATATTAGATTTTTTCCGTTCAAAAATATAAAAAAAACCTTTTCATTTCTGATGGAACATAGTTTCAGATATCAAATATGATATGAAATAAAAGCTGCTGATGAGAGATAAATCAAAAATGAACAACTGATGCACACATCTAAATTTATATTCAGATCATTTTTTTTATCTCAACTATTTCATTGTATTTTTTGGATTTAACAATAATATTTTTTAAGTTGAAATCATTAATTTCAGTAAGTTGGATTGTTGGTGTATTGACTATATTGTTTTACTAATCAATCATAAAAAGTCTTAGTGATTATTTGGGAAGATAAAATTTTTATTTTATACTTTTCTGATGATAGCATCAATTTTTCGATTGAATGTGCTAACCATTTTGAGTAGAGTGAAAGAAAAACCAACATTCAATTCTTACCATTCATAATATAATGATTTTCTGCTAAAAGAAGAAAGGCATATACATTTTTCAAACTTTTTTTCAGTGTTAATATTGATGGAAAAGAAGCGCTAGGAATATCTTCAATTGCTAAAAAACTTTGTTTTTGTTATCATCATGAAATTGCTCATGGATTAAGTACAAATCAACAAGAAACCTTTTTAGAAGAAATGACAACATTGACTGTCTACTTTTATGAAAAATCTGTGACAGATGATCTCGTGAGTAACAACATAAATATTCAAAATATTGTTGAAATCGTGATTTGTTTCCCTTCCGTCATTTTTGTTTCCTATCAGGTAATATATATTTTTTTTTTCATTTTTACAGGATGACTGTATTTACGAGGATTCGTTCAGAAATATGATAAGTGTTTGGTGCTATTTATTCTCAGACTATGGCAAAGAATCAAAAGTTGCTTTAATTAAAGATCTTTCTATTCGTATATTCAGCAAATATGTCCAGGGTCGTATTTCTCCTCCAAATGGCTATAGGAAGAATATTACCTATGAAGAAGAAGAGATCTTAAATGAGAATGAGGAGGATTCAGATAGGATCAAGTACAAAGATCAACTCCAAGTTATTGGAATTTTCGGACGCTTTGTACTGGAATATTCACTGCCAATTTTATACAAGTGAGTTGATAGATTTCAGTCTGCAGAATAAATTAATTCTTGAAATTTAAGGTCTCTTTCACCTCTTGATAATAAAGACTTAACTATGAATCCAGGAGGTAAAAGATATGTTAAATTAATTTGTTGGATAATTTTTTCTGTTCCACTATTTGGGTCCTAGATAAAAATATCTATCTGATAATTGAAATGAAGTTCGGTTTGCAAGCATTTATGCTCACTAGTTAAAAACACACCTAAATTTGATCTAGGATCTAAATTTGAGGATTAGTGATATGTATTTAGTAAGTTGAATTTTCCCTTCAGACATGGATCTTGGTTGAACTGATATTCATGGCACAACAGTCTAAAATATTTCTTCTGTTCATAATTAATGAAAATATGTAATATATACATCAGTAATACCAATTTTTGTGTTCAGTTTTCCAAGTATTTATTTGTTTACCTCTTTTATGTTGAACTTTTTTTTTTTGAGTATTCCATTGGCTTCCTTTTCATGTCCACTGTAAACTCTATTTATGGATGGTCTGTGGTGAGGTTGATGTTCATCATCATGAAAAGGAAGCCAATGAAATACTCAACAAAAAAAGAAGTTCAACATAAAAGAGGTAAACAAATAAATACTTGGAAAACTGAACACAAAAAAAACTCTGGAAGAATTTGAAAGAGTGAAAAAACGTAATCAACTTGTTTTCAGATTATTGGAATATGAGACAGAACATCTAAAATCTATACTGCAAATCATGGAGGTCCGTGCTTTGACCCTTGAAGAATCCACCAGAATGGAAAGCGTTTTCGAAGATCTCCACTGGACTCTCATAATAGCTGGACATGTTTTAGCTATGGACAGTGACGGAGAAACACCATCTATACCTTCAGAAGTTATGTCTCATTCGTTGAGGAGGATGAATATGCAGAGTAACCTAGATGCTACCTTAAAGACCCTAGCTAAATCTCAAGATCTCCTTTGGGTGAACGATTGCATTGATCAATGCGATGATGTGATCAGGATCTTCTCAGCTGCTCTACGATTATGTGTCATTGAGGATTCTGCTGCTTCTATCAAGTTGGGGCACTTTATGAGCCCCCTCGTGAGCTGTTCTCTGATGTGGTTCATCAAACGGTTCTGTATGTATTATTTGGTACCAAACGATAGTGACCATTCACAGGTAGGTTCTGATTCTAATTGCTTTAATACAACAATAATTTAGACTCGTTTGATTTATCTACGTATATCACTGGGATTTAGGTGTATTCCATTCAGAAAGAACACTTTTTTGTTTCTTTTTAAGCGCTCATTCTCCCAACAGATCGCTCTATAATTTTGTCTTAAAGCCTGTATATTTTGAATTTTAAACCGGAATTGTTCTCAAACGATAAGATTTGACTCACTGATGGCCCACTTCTGTCCTGCCATCCGTAAACATGATTTCCTGAGTAAATGGATAGGTCAAGGGGAACTAATACCATGGCCACCTTGTTCACCGGATCTTAATCCATTAGATTTCTATTTATGAGGACATATTTCATCAACAATTACTTGATAGTAATGCAAGATGCAATAAACAAATAAGAAAGGACCCGAATCTGATCCGATGAGTAACAGAATCTCCTCTTTGTCGATGTGGGGCCTGCGTCTAAGCCAAAGGTGGACATTTGGAACAGTTTTTATTGTTTATTGTTGCAATGGTTGAAGTTCATACATTTTTTTAACTTTAACAATAAAATAGATTGAACTGTGTTCATAGGGAAAAATAAAATTCAGAATTATTGCAGCTATCATCTGTTAAAGTTTCTCATAGATCTTGTAGAACAGCCAATTATGAAATTTGAAATACATACTTGAATTAGAGTTTAATACAGAACTGATTTGAGTGTATTATTATTTCTCTAATGGATTGTTTCAGCTGAGTCCCATCTTTATGTCTACACTTGGGAAGCATACAGAAGGAGCCAATTTTATAATCAATTTCATAATATCCAAAGTTCAGAATAATATAGTGAATTTTTATTCAGAACCTGTACTTTTGCAAGACACTGTGGATTTGTTTGGCGATATAGTCTCCGTGAAAAATAAGTAAGTATAAACCTTACGAAGTAGTTTTATTGTGTGGTGAATGCATCTTTCAAAATAAGGTAGTTATGATTAAAGTTGAAATATAGATGAAGAATTTCATGAACATAAGAATTTAAAATTGTAATAGATTGGAATCCAATTTTGAAAAAATACTCAAGCCTAGCAATCCCATAAACAAAATTCAAATGAATATGAAGTTGATACAGAAAAGAAGAATTACCATTTCAGTTCATGAAAATCGCAGACATTATTTCTACAGGGTGAATCATGAGCAATGAATCGAACTTCAGAAATGTGTCCTACATGTAAAACTTATTAAAAGCATCTCAAATGTTCTCAATTCAATCATTATTTGTTTTTGATTAATGACAGGAACAAAGTACAAAAAAATGTGTTTGTTGCTGTTTTGACTGGACTATGGTTTGTTTGAAATTGCCCACAGAACTTTCTTGTAGAAAATGTCTGGAAGTCAACGAGGGTATATTTGAGAATTTGTTAGGAATTAATGTAATAATGAGAAATTTTGATAATATAGCTATAACTCGAAAACAAATGACAATTTAATGATGATTGAACTATTTCAGCCGCTACTATTTGTATTTTTCTATCATATAGATATTCCAAGATACCATCTAATCTGCATTCTATATGGTCCTGCTATATATTTTAATTTTTAAGTTAATGGTTCTCATCATGGCTATAGAGTATGATATAGTACTTTTTCTGGATGTTTTGTTTTTAGCCGAGTTTTTCATTAAAGTCATATAATAACGTTAAAAGTTTGGTTGATGAATCAGCAATTTCGTCATCATCTAAGCTCTCTTCTATTCATTTGTATTGATTTTCAACATAAAAAAAATGTAGATTTATACTTTTTATATCTTTATAGTTTCTTGATGGTATCTCAGGACTTGTGTCCTTAAAGGTTTCCTACCATTTTGTAGTCTTCCAGATATTTGAATGAGTGATAGTTATAAGAGTGTGGATTTTTTGTAAAGAAATATCAAATTAAAGTAATTTACATATTGAATATTTCAGGTCTCAGTATTTCATGAGCGCAGATAATATCTGCAGTCTGATTAACATGCAGACCGAACTGAAACCGGGACATCTACCTCCTGAAATTCGACGTGGGCTATACAGAGGCTTCGCCTTAGCTGGGATTACCTTCTGTCAAGACCCCATCTTGATGACGCAGTACATGGAAAAACTATTTCAGCCAATTCAAAGTAGATTCAACATGCTCATATCGAACGTTAAATTGAATATACACAACGAAGCTGTCCAAAATGAACTGATTGATATTTTAGAATGTCTTATCGGAATTTCTAAAGGAGCTGCAATGAGAAGTGCACAAGATATTTTCAACAATATGTACCCAATAATGGAAGCAATGGTGTCTTCTCTAAGGGTTTATTGTAATTACCAAGTGATCGTTCAAGCTACTCTTGAGCTAATGAGTCAGTCGGCTAGATATATGGTATGTTATCTGAAACATGACCAAGCTCTCAAGATGTTCCGTTACAGTATTGAGTTCATCAAATCATATTCCAATTGTCAGGCGAAAAGATTAACATCTGACAAATCAGCAGAAGAATCTATCATCCAAGATTTATCTTTGATATTAGACATTCTAACATATCTTTTATCGAAAGATTATTTAGATTTTTGTCCGTCTGATAATGCTGAGAACGCTGTGAAGGCATCAACTCATGTTATGCAAGGGTTTTGCATCATAATGCCTTTCCTAAATAGTGATATGTTGAAGTATCCAAATCTTTGTTTGCAGTATTACCGCCTGTTGACACATATCAACGACATGTGTCCCAAAGAGATCTGTTACTTAAGTAACGGTGTAATGATGTCTATACTAGGGACAATTGAAGTGGGTTTATCACAATTTGGACCAGAGATAACGCAGTCTTGCTTAGATTTCATCACAAGAGTTTGCGGTTATATGTTCAAACATAAGTTAAGTCATGAGCGCATTTATGAAGTATTAAGACCTTCTGTCAGGATGCTATTAAATATGACCTTATCCAATCAAATCAACTCAGACCTTTTGAGTAGTGTTGGCGAATGTATGTATCTATTGATGTGTTGCTACCCTGAGGAATACGAGATGTCTACTAATGCGATGGTTCAAATGCAGCAAGACCCAATGGTATCAAATAGATTAGCGGCAGCTTTTGAAAGATTGCTGTCAGGTGTAGAGTTTGATAATGAAAGAACATCAAGGGTTAAGTTCAAATCAAACTTTGAAAAGTTTGTGTTCCATGTTCAAGGATTTTTGCTAGTGAAATAAATTTATTTTTTTACTGGATGTGAGTGATGTCAATTGACTTGGTGATATTTAACAAGTTGAATCCTAGACTTGATTGTGATTTTAAGATGTATTTTTAAAGAAGCAATACTTTATCAGTTTTCAATTGAGACACTGTTAGATGTTGCAAAGGTTTTGTATGGTTTTCAAGTGTGTTCCATTCAAGTGAACAAATAGATCTTCTTCTTAAAGTTAGAGAATGCTCAAAAGTCAAATTAATCTTTTTCATCATGAAAAATTTCATAATGATACCAAATTATACTGATTAATTTTATTAACCTTTTTTTATCAGGTTTTCTGAACTTAATATACAGATTGTGAATATATAAGAGCAAAAGAATTCGAGGGATGATTCTTTATAGAAAAACCAGAGGTTTTTGATTTCCTCTTAAAAACAAAATAAATAATTAGAATGGAATCAAGAGGATGTAATCTGCAAACAAGAGGGTACTATGAAAATATTTTGCTGGTATTCCCCTGTAGTTCAAAGGGTAAGCCACCCCTTGAGCTTGTGTCCCACAATACTTCAAATTTTCATTTAAAATTAAATTTTACAAATTGGAGACTAATAACCTCTCTTGTAATTGTTTCTTATAATTAACATTCCTGAAAAAAAAAAAAGAAATTGCTATATAAATTCAAGATTGATTGGAATTCCATCTTGAGCAGATTATATAATAAATCAGAATAACTCAAGCTATTTAAATGAATTTTTAAATGATAAACTATGAATAAGGAAATAATTTTCATAGGAAACGATTTTAGGGGTAGCTTATTCTTCCCCTGAGAACTACAGAGTAATATCTCGAAATATTTGCTGAATACTCTCTTGTTCGTAGAATCCTGTCCAATTTCATTTAGGTATTGTTTTTGTTTTTAAAATAGATTTTAAAAATGATAAAAAGGGTTTGGTTTAATTATTTTTTTAATAAAAGACCTATTATTTGTCAGAGTTATCCCTTGAACTTTTTGCACTTATTTATTTACACCTTGTGTACCGTATTATATCTCATTCATTAATCTTTTTAAGAGAATCTAGTACGACAGGGTGGTTCATATTCTATGTCTTATAGTGGGATGTCCAGAACTACATCAGTTAGAGAAAATGAATAGCACATTTTTTGAAAAACTGATGTAAACCACATGTCGATATTTTCTTTTATTTCCGAAATATGAACAAACATTTTTCATTTTTATCAGACCATCATAACAACCTTGATGTTATCGTTATGAAACAAAAACATTATTGCAGTTAAAATTTCAATAGAACCTGATGGTTATACTGAAAAATCAGTTTCTCACAAGTTTTTAAGTAATAATACAAAGTTATGTTTTTCCCAATTAGTACCTATTTTTTCACTTTATATTATAACTCAAAAACTTATAAGAAATTAGTTTTTTCAGTATAGCCATCAGATTTTTTGGAAAATTTCACGTTAATAATACTTTAAAGTGATAGCATCAAGAATACGGATGGTTTGAGGAAATTGAAAATTCCAATTCAAATTGTATCTCAAAAATGAAAGGAAATATCGAGATGCAGTTTTTAGTTTCTCTCGTTTCTCAAAGATAGACCTTTGAAAATGTGCCACAAATTTTATCTAACAGCTGTAGGTTCACATCTCCCATTATTAAACATAAAATTTGAACCAACCTGTACATAAATACTAAAGAAAATTTTTTGTGATATTCATAGTTTCTATAATAATAAGTTTCTATAGTAATAATAAATTTCAAAGAAAGTTGACAATACTGGCATGAATCTTTCAGTGTTTTTGATTTAAGGTTATTGTTTTTATCTGAAATATATTAGATACAAATATTTCATCTCATTATAGTTTGTCAAGAAATACATAGTACTGTATGTTAGGGTATGACATATGTGTTGGCTGTACTGGCCCGAATTATTGAACTGATTATGTACCATAGAATATTACTTATTCAACCTTACCTACTTGTAACTATACTTTTTACAAATTTTACTTTTTATCTCATGAGTTTATTGCAGTTTTAAATCTTTCAAGGAATAATAATATATATGTTGCAAGCTTATCAAATGGGACCTCAACAATATTCCATTTTGTGGGAAAATTATTCGTATCCCTTGATTTAATATAAAGTAGAAGAGGATTTCAACTAATGTGTACATCACTATCAATTTTTTCTAAATAATACGTCTTTATAGGAATTCTTTTTTTCACAACTTTTTGTTCTATATTTTCATACCTAATATTTACATTCAAATTTTCTTACACTTTCATATAAATCAAATTGAGTTGATTATTTTTGTCTCAATTTTGTAACTTGTGAAGTTGAAAATTTTTGGAATAAAATATGTCATAGTTTGAATGTTTGTTTCTCAATTGTTATATATAATTAATTACTTTGTCTAAGTAATGTGATAACTTTAAGAAATTATATATTTGATACTATATATTGAACATGCTAATGAATTTCAATATGTAATTGGCAATAATTAATTTCTAGTGGCCTTTATTTCAACCTAGTTAAATATAAGGGATAAATGTTTCGTTACAATTGAATAATTTTAAAAGTTACTATGATAGTTTTCTACTTATATTGAATTATTCTTTGGCAAATGTTCTGCTATCATCACCGAGAGGTCTACTTATTTATAACGTTTAAGAAAACCTCATAGGTCGCATTAACCTTTTAAATTGCGTCTTGATTAATTCCAAATTATACTCATTGATTGTTGAGTTTTAATTTTTACTTAGGTACTTTAAACTTCATGCATTGCAAATGTTCCACATAATTTTTTTAAGAGGATTAAGTACCAAAAAAAATTTTGTGATTTCTGTAGTTTCTATAATAAATAAATTTTCAAAGATAGAAAGTTGACAATACTTGAATCTCAGTGTTTTTGTTTTATCTCAGATGCAGATATACAAGTTGTATAAACGTTATAATTGCAAAACCTCAATATTTCATGTTGTACTAATTCGATTGGGGTGAAACTTTAGTATTCACATCCAGGTTTCTTAGGAATTTCAGCTTTTTTTAATAAAAGGCGAACGTCAGTAATGCGTAAATTAGAGCATATTTGGAGATTATAGTGCTACCAGATCGAAAATAAGGGTATACTGTTAAGTGCTGTTTTTTTAGGAGTGAAGGAAGAGTAAGAGAGCATTGTGCCACACTCTTTCGCAGACAATTAATTTTCATAAATTATAGTTTTGTTTTTTCTTACTCATATTTATTTTCAAAGTTTCAGTCGAAAAAAGTTGAAATTTTTCATTGTATGAGGCCTTATTTGGCGAGTTTTTAAAAAATATTACAGCTATGTTCTATTTTATAATAGTCATATATAAATGTTTTGTCTGAGTAACGTGTTATTTTATGAAAATTATGTTTGGTAGTTTACCGAATGTTAATGAATAGAGATAAAAGCGAGCAATATATTATTATTATTGTATTGCAGTAGGCGGTTAGACCGATGGACTGCTATGTAAAAAATGGTGAATTAAAAATATTCTAGATTTAATGGAAGCTTCTTTTGTTACGCAAAATAGTGTAGGTCCTTTATGAAAAAAATTATTTGACCAACACAAGCAGATTTTTAATTCTCTTAAAATATATCTGCTTGATTTGTTTCAAGAGAAAATCAAAAAACTGTTCGTAATGCCATTTTTAGAAACCTAAGGGGGTTGGTTGAATACTTCTTTTAATAAGAGACTCATGTCTACTTTTCAATTGGTAAAACACAGTTGTCTCCTGCTCTTTAAGAGGGATACTTACTTTTAATAAAATATTTTTCCACTTAAATATAATGTATTTCTTCCATAAAGTAATTAATATACATATAAGGTGAAGCAGAATTTTTAGCGAATTATTTCCTAAAAATAAAACAAAACACTGAAAATTTAGTACATAAAGTTCTATTTATGTACATTGTTTTTTATAAATTCATACTACACCCACAACAATTATTGAAACCTACAGGATTTGATGAATTATTGAACTTGTAAATATTGTTTTCTTTCAGGAGGACAATTCAGCAATAGTCTAAGTAAAATGCGTAATTTGATTGAATCAATATCAGTGAAAATTCAGTCCTTCTGAAAAAAAATTCGACACTTCAGAGAAAATATTCACAGCTCATTGATGAAAAAAGTGAAAGATCATTCAATATATAGTAGAAAAAAGAAAGCTTGATAAGGAGGTATTATGCAGATTGCAGCAAGGATACTACAGTTCTATTCATATTAAAGAATTTTTTCAACCCTTAATCGAAGGTTGAATAGGTGAGAATGGAAAATGAGATAAAGCACCACCAGCAAAAACAATACCATTACTAAAAATTTCCATATCAGATTTTTGTAAAGATTAGAAATAATTCAATAATGTGAATTACACCGAATTCAACATTCAATTTATCGAAGAAAGCTTCGATGAAGTATGCATTTTAATATAGTATCAATACTTGGTTTAAAAATGAGTAAACCATTACTACAGAATCTTTGTAGTTTCCAGTAGAAACTTGGTGAAAAATGCGCGATAAAGATATTTTCTCATTTACCCAATGAGCTGCGAATATCTGAATAATAAAAAATGGACCATACCTTGCACCAATCTTTCCATTTGAAAGTAGGCGCTGGTTCCTTCCCCAACAGCTGTCGTGAACGTGAACACAGATGGACCTACCTTTCTGATGATACTCCTCACAATTTTTATTAAACTAACTATACAAATATGATTAGAGTATTGAGTGAATGTAAAACTAAAGTTTATATTCATTTACAATTTATTTGTACATAACTTATATCAGATATATAAAATCAAAAACCCAACCCATGGGTCCATTGTGTTCAACTATCACAGCTCTGTTTTTTTTTAATAACTTTAAAGTTTATCTGTCCTTTCTATACAAAAAAAATCAATAGCACTAACTTTTCTGTCCAAATTCAACATTATCTCTGAGGCTTTCGAGTATATCCAGTTACTTTTCAAGTCACTCATAAATAAACACAAACCTAATGTGAAAAACCAAAAAGTAACTCGGAAACAAAATTTTGGAGAGTATTCAACTACTTGATGAATCAATGGCAATAGAATTATTTGTTATTATAAGGCTTTAAAAATGTCAACAACGGAATAGTAAAAATTCCTCCATCACAACGTCATCGATTCAAGTAGTTCACACAGTATGCTTTTCAGCAAATCCCCAAAATGTGATCTAAATATAAAAATTATATATTACATAATAAAATAAATTTTTGTCCTTAGACAAAAAAAAATTATTCTTCAGTAGTAGCGTTATCCTCCGTATGTTCGCTCTGTACATTGGCATTTCCATCATCACTAGGGGCGGGAACTTCGGAGGCTCCGCCCCGCGCACAACTCTCTGCCGCGACTTCATCGTGTAGAGGCGTTACGTCTCCACCTCCTTGATGTTCCCTTTGACGATTAACCGTCTCGTGCTCCCTACTCTGTTCTCCGTCCTCAGCTTGTTGGTCCCGATGATCCTCGGGAGCCTCCTCGGAGTCGTTCCTCTGTGAACGCGGTGACTGATTGCCCCATCTACTTTTTTTCACGGGAGCCTGTTGTTCTTCGATGTTATCGTAACCTTCTTCGTCGTCGTGACGTCGGCGATTCTCCTCGAATCTGCCTCCTCGACGCCTCTGGGGACCATCCTCGTACATGTCTCGTGGTGCCCTGCCTCCGCCACCTCTGTAGAATTCGGGAGGTCCATCGAAACGGTTGAAGTTCCTTTCGTTCCACGGGCCTGTTTCAAGATCATCTGATTAGATGAAGAGGTGAAAAAATTAGATTAGATAAAAATACCCTGTATGAAGTTCTGAAACATCGAAATTTTGCCATTTGTACTGCTGACAATGCTACATACATCATTACGAAAAAAGAAAAATCAAACCTACTTCAATGATGAAGAAGTACTAACCAAATCTTCCGCGAGGACCTCCTCTATTGAAACCTCTCGGTGGGCCACCCCTCATTCTGGGTTGGAAACCACCACGCATACGCCCCCTGTGACCGAACCGCGGTGGAAACTCCTCTTCTGGGCCGTACTCATCCATTGGAGGCGGCCCGTACTCATCGAAGAATTCCGGTGGTCCTCTGGGTCCACGCGGTGGCCCGTCACGGAAGTCCCTTCTGCCCCTACCACGGAAACCATCGTGCATTCTACCACCCCTCCTGCCTCTCATGTGAGGAGGGAAATCGTCTGGGTAATCGTCCATCCGAGGGGGGTAATCATCCATTGGAGGACCGTAGTCGTCCATCATTGGTGGGAAATCTGCTCTGGGTGGGTAATCATCTCTTGGTGGGTAATCGTCTCTTGGTGGGTAATCATCTCTGGGTGGGTAATCGTCTCTTGGTGGGTAATCATCTCTTGGTGGGTAATCGTCTCTTGGTGGATAATCGTCTCTTGGTGGATAATCATCTCTTGGTGGGTAATCATCTCTTGGTGGATAATCGTCTCTTGGTCCACGGGGACCCATAGGGGGCGGGAATTCGTCCATTGGTCCTACTGGCGGTCCCAAAGGACCCATTGGCCCCATCGGGCCGAAGCCCATCGGTCCTGGGCCCATGGGTCCTCCGAAATCGGCCATACGTTCTGGATCAGGAACAAAATCCATAGGGCCTCTCATAATAGGGTATACACCTTCGTTGGCGCCCTCTATTTGCATATCCTGTTCGATGTTGGGCGGTGGATAATCGATATTAGCGGGAATAATCGCATCGTTGTTGCTTCTTATTTCGGTTCCTTCATCTTTTATGATCTCGTCTAGTTTTGTTTCTTTGGGTTGGACTGGTGTAGGCTGCACCTCAATAAGCTGCGGAGGCGGTTCGAAACTTAGCTGAACCGGAGGCGGGTTCTCCTTACGGTCTCTGCCCGATTTGGAAGGACCGCCACCGGCCATCTCCTGGAGCCTCTCGTTGAGGCTTCTTTCTCTGTCCTTCCGATCGTTGACAGATTCATCTTCTTTGTCTCTATCGCCCCAACGATTCGATCTTCCTCTTTCCCGCCTATCGCGGCCTCTTCCACCTTCTCGGTCTCTGTCTCTATCTCTACTATTCCCTCGTCGGTCTCTATCTCTGAAGTTTTGAAAATAAAATAATTATAGCACAGCAATATTTTACTACATACCTAATAAAATAAAACACAATAATTTCCACAAATATTTTAATGGTAACGACAATTGTTTTGCCATCACTGGGACTTCTTTAGGTTAATTTTACATATCGACTGATACGGATTGGAACTCGTAGACCAAGTTATATATGTAACAAAATTTGAACATTAACCAAAAAATCCATGAAAACCAAAAAGGACCTAATAAAATGCAGGTACCTTGGACATTTGCCACCTGAAAAATATTAAACAAAGACGATGAGTTAACATCTGTCTTCATTCAAAATAATATTTTGGGAAACTTCAGGCGGCAAGATACCTGTCAAATTTATGATGTCCCTTTTAGTTTTCATGGATTTTTTGGTCCACGTCAAAATTTTGTTAAAGTTCTTCCAATCTCACTTGAACTACTCCATAAAAACGTTTGTCCAGATGTTCGTTTGATCTCATGCAGCATGGGCATGGGTGACAACTTTTGTTGTCACATTATTATCATTAAAAACCTCTGTCATTTTCTTGATAACTGTAGAATACTACATCGATATTTGATTAAATTTTCTTAAACAGCTCTTCATAACTCCTCAAACCAATTCTATTGATGAGAACGTGTATTATTTTCAGCAATGAAAATTGGAAAACCCTTGTATATTAGAAATATTCTGGCATACTTCAAGTGACTTTAATCAGTTAGTCACACCAAGAACTTAAACCGAGTAAAAGTGCTCATTCTATTAATCCCCTACAGACCGTAGACAGATGTGTGTAGCTGGAGCCAATGAAAGTAACCAAATCGGCACCCGAACGAACCATGAACTATTTTAGCCAATAGAAACAACCCAATCAATGATACATTCTGGTTCCAAAGACGATCCGTTAAATACCAGGGTTTAATTGAAAGTACTGCTAGGCTAAAAATTCCCGGAATTTCTGGAAACTTGGACAACCCTTCCTCCTCCTGGCTTCCTCCAAGTGACTTTGTATATACCATACATATATAACTTGGTCTACAAGCTTCGTTTTGTATCATTCAAAATGTAAAATCAACCTGAAGAAGCCACAATTGTGCTCAACATTGAAATATTTGTTTTGTTTCATTATATATGTTAATGAATTTCCATCATGGACCGAATCTTTTAATTATTTACTACATACCTATTTCGATCGCGATCTCTATCTCTCTCCCTGTCGCGTTCTCTATCTCTATCCCTGCTTCTCGATCTCCTTCTATCTCTGTTTCTGTCGTTCTTACCGTCCCTGTCCCGATCTCTGTCCCTTCGATCGCCCCTATCGTCTCTATTTCTCTCCCTATCCTGCGATCGGGGATCTTGTTGCATTTGAAGGGAATCCTGTCCGCTCCGTACTGCATCTTCCATTTCGATGTCCATGTTATCTTCGAGCATCATACTGCTTTGCGAGATTTGGGATGGTTGACCCATCATGTTGAAGGGTTGACTAAGACCCATCAGGCTCTCGGCCAGATTCTTCATGTTGTTTTCGGAATTGCTTTGACCGTTATCGTTTTGAAGGGACATTGGAGGTGGTGGCATCAAGCCGGCACTTTGGAAGGGAGAACCGATTCCCAACAGAGGATTGCTCATAAGTTGACTTTGAAGGTTCGGAGGAGGTACGCCCATTGGTACGTTAGGCATCATTCCTGGCGGTAAGTTGAGCATATTTGGAGCTGCAAGTTGAAATGAATAAAGTGTTATTGAAAATCTATAAAAGTGAGAATTATAGTAAATATGAATATTTTCTCACCTAAGAGCCTATTATTGAACTGGAATGGAGGAACAAGAGGCAGTGATAAAGGGGGCTGCAAGAGGCCTCCACCTGGCATGGGGGGTGGTTGACTTGTATCAATTCCTGTAGGTAAAGTAACCATTTCTGCTTGAGGTATCATTGACTGGTGTTTACCACTTCCTTCCACCTTAGCACGCAACCAATCAGGCATTGTGTCTTCATCAATCATTCCTATAATAAACAATTAAGACATGAATGTTGAGATTGAAACTATTGTGAAGAGTATAAAAAATGATCAACTACAATTTCCGCAACTTACGATTCAAAAACAAAATAATTTAGACAGTCATCACATTAACCAATTCAATTGAGAAAGGAGTTCTACTTGAAAATTTCAATCTCTTTTGATTGAAAAGACAGAAAATGAACTTCTCACCTCCATCCTCTAGCATTTCAATATCTATGTCGGGTTTCAATTTGGACCATGGGATGTAGGACACGCCTAGCTCGCCTTCCCAATAATCCTTGAGGTCCTTTCCCTTCACTCCTTTACCTGGTGCCCAGGCTAATGTTATGGCTTTTCCATGGATGATCTGGTTCTTCAATTTGGTCAAACATCTAGCGGCGTCTTGTCTTCTATGCATGACAATGAACGCGCATCCTCTTGGTGGTATAAGGTCTATACTGACTATGTCTCCAAACTCCCCAAATGTATTGGAGAGATCCTCCTGATGAACCAACTTGGATAAGTGTCCAACCCAAAGTGTGGTGCTGCAAACGCTCAAGTTTTCTTTTTTGATAGCAGGCAAACCGCGTTTTTTCCTCTCTCGGTCCTTCTCAGTTTCTCTTTCTTTCTCTTTTCTGTCGCGATCTCTATCTCTAGAACGGGTTCTGTGACGTTTGTTTCGAGAACGGGATCTACTTCTGGATCTCCTAGATCTCCGATCTCTATCACGCTTGTCTCTAGAACGGCTTCTTCTTTTCCTTCTTTCTTGACTCGGACTCCTAGACGAGTCAGCATTATCAAGAGTGATCACCTGAAAGGAAAATTTTAATTAGAAAGGCTCGGAACAGCTCTGGGTAAGAAAAACCAGATTATCAGTTCAAACTCGTACCTTCTGATAATACATATTGATAACAATCAAACGATGAATAGGGAGAAAGCATTTGACATGCAAGTGTGTTCTACATCTACAAACTATATACACTTGACTGTTCCCGCTACCTCACAAATATTATACAATGTTAGAACTATTCAGAGATATCGAAAACCGTTAAAAATACAGGGTGGCTTAAATTACAAGTTGCGTTATTTAGGGATTAATGTGTTGGTGTTAACAGATCCAAAATATCTCCAATGGTTCCAGAGATATCTGGAAAAAAACTAAAAATCGAGATCTTTTTTTCTGTAGAACTCATTTGTTATATGTGAGATAACTTCACGAAATTTTATTTGTAGCCATTATACAATATAGAGATTCTAATAGTGTCACCAGATTTTTTCTGTTTTACATTGTTTCAGAGACTCGATAGTCAATTTTTTTTTCTTATGGACTCTACTGGTTCTCCTTATGAGGTGATAGAAAAAATTACGAATTCAACAATGTGTCACACTCTACAAAAATATCGAGTCTAGCTACGCAAATTTGAACTTCCTTTTTATTTTATTTTTTTGTTTAAGTAGTAGGCTGGTGATAGAATCGTCAAATAACTTGAATAATTAAAACATCTGCGAGATCTAATATCGAATAAAATAAGCGTTCTCTTTCAATGGCGGAGTGGGGATGATCACACCGGTGGCTTATGCTGTTGCCGAATATTGGTCGCTCTTTAACCGTGGCATGGGTTGCTGAATCATATGGGTTGAAAATGAATACAACAATTTTTCTCTATCGAATGCGAGGAATTAATTTTCGACAATGAAAATGAAGTTAATTCCACGAAAAAAAGAAATATAATGGCAAAAAAAGGAAGTCTAAAAAATCAAATTATAAAATGGTACTTTGTTGGTTGATCAATTGAAGAGAAAATAAATTCATTTATTGGCGCCTTTGAAGATAAACCGATACCTTCAAGTTCCGCTATTTCTGTAATAATTACAAAATCCTATAATGTGGATGAGACTGTTACGAGAAATCCAAAAAAGTTAAATGAAAAAAATCAAATATTCCTCTTTGTAAAATAATATAAATAAATCAATCAGCCGAATCACTCAGGTCCTTAATTTTTCTCTTCCTCACTTGCAGATACTTAAAAAATTGTATACTCCAATGATCTATTATATAGATAGCGAGGACAACATAACAGTGAGAGGTAAGATGGTTGCATAAGCAGAATGATAACGTAGTTTTGATTGGTTCTACATATTGAACCAATCAATACGATTGGTAGATAACTGATTCAAATTCCAACTTCTCTATCCTCTCCTTCATGAAGTGCTTTTCAGTCAGGTGCGTGCCACCCCGGGGCTCGGCGCACTAGAGCCTCACGCCCTCACTGGAAGGCGCCATAACCAAACTGACAAATTGAACGTAAACAAATCAGCGTTCAAGAGTTGTCTCGTACTTTATGCAAAGTAACTCAAATAACGGTCTTCTTTCTCTTTCACACCTGTCAGGGCACGACGCTCCGCAAATTCGGGGGGTGCATTAAAGAAAATGGGGAAGGTAACGCTCTGTTAACTGTTAACAGTACGAATGCGCTTTGGTACGATTCTGAGCTGTACCGAGGAGCTCCGAACGGTGACTGGAAAGCACTTATGGTCACGTGACAGTAGGCTCAATCTTTCTCTCTTTAATGTTGGAGTCAAGACACCATAATCAAAGATAGTGAGTACCCATCAAGAAACAATCCCAACGAGCTTCCTTGAAATTCCATCTAGCCTTAGGTAAAGAAACATTAATGTGAAGAATATTTCCGTTACATTTCCTCTGCTAATACTGAGATTCATCGACACATATGCTTGATTGTTTGAAATTAATATTTTGTATTTGCTCTTTTTCAAAAGAATATATATACCCATCAAGAGTTGAGTAAATTTTGCAACAATTTACATACCTCGACATCGTTGTCATTATCATTGTTAGTTGTACTGTAGACAGGTTGATCAGGTTGCTGAGTCAAATCATATTGCTTGTATGGCATTTGGGGGGGTTGTGTCATATCGGGAGGTGCCAAGTAATAACCACTAGTAGCTGGCATGGAGGCATTATTATTTGGTTTAAATTCACATTCTGCAGCAAATGGTAGATTCTGAAATGTAAAAATCATTGTTAATTGATAAAAACATATACATTCCACCAAACGTTTCTCTTAACAACATTTAAAACTTACAGGAACTGTTTGCGCAAGGTGTTTATCAAATTCTTCTTCCTGCTGTTTCATCTCTTGCAACTTACGGAGCTTATCAGCGTCCGCCTCTTGAGCCAAAGCCATCGTTTGTTGCAATGTTTGCAACTGACGTACAACTTCAGGATTAGTCAACAAACTGAAAAAAAATTTAATATAACAAACCTTAGAACCAATTTGGAGGAATATTTACCTTGCAACGGAAGGATCAACAACTGGTTTTGGTGATGGATTAACTTCTTCTTCTTCATCTCCATAGTCAAAATCTAATAATTTCTTATCAAAATGAACTTGACTTTCACTCTTGGTATCTCCCGATCTGTTCAATAGTCTCTGCAGTTGCTGAAGTTGAATCAAGACTGACGGATCGGATAGATTCTGAAATGGAGAAAATCATTAATAGAGGCTTATGAAACTAACTGTGATATTAATTAAATTTAAGTTTCCTAATAAATTGGAATGAGGATGTTCGAAATGCACTCCCAGTTTTTCCCTTTTAAAATAACTACAAACTAATATACAAAGTAGTACAGTTGAATCTTATAACATTTCGTGAAACAATGAGATTCTTTAGTACTTAAATTTAACATAATCATCAATATAACAACAAATTTTACATTATTACACATCTCATCTTGTTTTCAACTGAAATTGAACATTTTTATTCTAATGTTTTTCTTTCACTCACAATATAAGCAATTATCAAATTCCACCATAAAAGCTTAAACCAAATCTGATAAAAAGAATAATCTTGTTTATAAAATGGATTTGGTCCTTACTTGCATGGCGAAAATTTCATTTTATTTATCTTGTTCAGTTTAAGTTTTGTTGGTAGCACGAAAAATAAGAAGAAAACTAATTCGAAATGCCCAAATTCAAATCTGAAGATAAAAAGGATTAGGGGCACACAAGTTCTCAATTTCAAAACAAGTTTATGTGCTCAAGCCATTTGTATAAATTGGCTTGCACAAATCAAAATTGAACCTGTTCACATTTTGGCTTGTACAAATTTTCCAGTTCATGCAAATGGCTTGAGAGTGTAAGCCCACCATTCACAAATTTTTGTTTGTTCTTGAATAGAGTAATGTTATGCCTTCTGCATCTCGGTGAAAAGTAATGATTTTGAATGATATGATATATTATAACAAATGTGGTGAAAAAAGAAATTAAAGGAATAACAAAACCACATCACAAAAAAAAAATATTTGAGGAATAAAGAACTTATTATAAAGTAACTAAATTCTAAATGAAGAAAACTGATTTCAGCAGCTAACTAGACTATGAGCAGAACAAATATAGCAAAGCAGCTTTCAAATTAACTGAAAATGACTCATTATTATTAGCTTGCCAAGGTCTTGAACTACACTAATTTAAATAAACCTAGATTGGTGCCACTAAGGCTAACCTCAAAATATGGAAAATGTTGAAAAATTTTGTTAGACCTCATCAATAATGACTACATTATTACATATACCTATTGATTAATTTTCTCATATTCAACTAATATATCCTCTTTGACGAGTTTTGAATAGACTATAACAAATTTATCATAACAAGCTTCCCAATACAAAAACGACATTAGTCTTCTTTTTGTGAATGAAAAAAAGGAATAAGTCGTTTGTGTGTAGGTTACCTATTATTAAATTTAATTATCAAGTTGAATAAAAAAATTGAGAAATGCCTGACAAGTACAATTAAAACAATCATTTATACAATCGAAAAATGATAACGAAAATAAAGTTTTTTTAATATACAGGATGTATCAGTGAGTAAGAGTGAATGATTTGAGGTTGATATAAAAAAACCATATTCTGATCCCTCCTGTATATTTACAAGTTTTATAGATAATAAAAAAAAAAATATTTGGTTAATGTCTTTTCAACTTTTTCAGTACTCCCACATTACAACTGAACCATATAGAAATTTCACAAAATTAATTTATACCGAAGATGCTGATTCTGTTGTCACAATTGAATGTTATCCCCAACTGTGAATATTTGAAATACCCATTGAAATCAAAATATTTCTTCTTCAGTTTAGGGCTCAAATTTCTTCATTCAATTTAAAAGTAAGAGGGTTTTAAACACTAGACTAGTATCTAGAACAATAGACTAGTATTCTAGAACAATTAACATTTTCATTTGGTATGAGATATTTGAAAGTGGAAATAACTACTCTTGTTAACAGGATTTTTTAAAATTAGCATTTGAAAAACGTTTTAGAAAAGTTATTACTGTCAAAAACTATAAATCAAGAACTAAATTCAAGTTAAGAATTTAGCTACCAACGATCAGTTTCTGATGAAAACTTTGTTGTCGAAACATGCGTCAAATGCTAATTAAAAAATCCTGAAGAGTGAGTTTGATTACTTCATCTCAAGTATATGAGTCCACAAATATTCAGTTGACATTAATTTCAAACCAGTATCTTTTATAAATTAATCAAAACTATTACCAAATAAAACATATTGAATGAAAACCTCTTAATTGCAAATTCTATGATTTGAACAGGCATTACTTCAGGAGCCCATTACACCAAACTACTTATCAAATTTTACAAAGTGAAAAATAATGTTGTACAACAATATGCGTTGAACAATATTACACTAAACTAAGTTTTCCTCGATTTTTCACATCGCAATTCTAAATTCTGAACATATTTTAATTGAAAAATACAGAGTGAAAAGTTGCAACAGGCATCTGACCTCTCACAGTCATCATGATCTAAATATAAAATTAAATATAGCTAAAAACTTTGAATGTATGATTATTTGAAAGTGAGAGGGAAACCTTCAGTTCCTAAGAATTAACACATAGTTATTGGAGGCTATTTGACAATTTTTTCAAATAATATCTAATTCTCAAAATATAAATATAAAAGAGGCTGTTAAATTGCAATTTCGCTCAACAAAATTGGTGATGTCACTTGACAAGAATACAATTGAATGCAATGTCTAAAATAATTTTTTTTTATTGTTAATTAAACCGTTCCATTTGTGGAGTAAATATTATTATTATTTCCAAAGTTTTCGATGACCTTTCTATAGAGAAAATCAGTTAATATTAAAAATTTGTCCAAATTCCACCAAATAAAAAGCCATCCAATTCGTTTGTCATCACATGCTAATAGATTTGTATTCAAGCTTTAAGAATTTTTTTTTGGATGTCTAACATATTTTTGTCGAATTAATGTACATAATTAAAGTTATATATTTGGGTGCAATATACTGTCAAATAGCCTTTTGTACACATTCAGATACCAAATATAAGGTGAAAATGCCACCAAAGCAATTTCCATCTAACAATTTTAATTGGTATTATGTTCTGTCTAAGATGCATAGAATCCCTGGTGTGTGTACTGATTCGATTTTGTTTCAGAGTCTTGAAGATATCCACCTGTTGCTTTGGTGTTCTTCTTCACCAGAGTTCTGTAAGGTGACGCTCTTCAGAAATTTTCGAATTCACGCTATCTGCCTGGCGCCGTTTAAAAATGAAATACTGATTTTAGACTTTACAAACTTTCATAATAAATTACAATTCAGTTCCTACTGAATTTTTAATGAAATTAATGGAATATAATGACAGAGTATAGAAGATTGTTACAAGCATAGAATATAAAATATTATTGTTCTATACTCAAAGGTCACGCGAGCCAAGAATCGAGAGAAATGTCAAATATAAACGATGTATCTGAAAAACACGTGATCCCTCGAACTGAAGTAGGTATAAACCTGAAAAATCTAATGTTTTGTCTGAAAGTTTTACAGGTATAACTAGACACACCAGGTTTTCTATGCATCTTAGTTCTGACAAGATACAAATATTATAACATCATAGATATAATAATAAAAACATAAACCTAATAAAATGAGACTCTAAAAATGATTTTTTGATATATTTTTAGGTACGTCCAGACTACTCTTCAAGTTTCAACTCGTACTTGTTTGGCTTGTGACTAGATGGACTTATATCTTGAACAATTTGCTGCATACAATAATTGCACCTGTTGTATGGCTGGTCTTGATATTTGCTTTACAACATTGCTTTGAGTTGTATTGGGAGAAACAGTAGGCTGGACATACTTTTTGGAGCTCAAAATTAATGTTTCAATAGATACTCCTTATAAAACACTTAATAATTCTGATTTCTAAGTTAGGGAAAAACCAGGAGAAAAACGCTTTTCGAACATCCATAATCCCCAGAAATAAGAGAACTACGGTTTGTAGTACCAGATTAACAGCTCCTTGTGATTCATTGCTCTGCGTAGTTTTTGTTGGAGTCTTTTGAAGAGCTGGAGAACCTATATAAAGGCACTTATTTAGATAAATACTAACATAACTACAATGTGCCAAAGAAAGCTGACAATATTACTTCATTTCCCACTTCAAAATTAAAGGGTAAAATCTCAACATTAAAATTTGATGAATCTAGATGAAAATTTTCTCTTGCTTCAACTCATTTTTCAATTTAATAAATTAGAATGCTCTCAAAAATAACTTACCTTGAGTAGATTCATCATACAATTTCATCAAATTACTCTGAAATCAAAAATTCAGAGTGGTGACCTGTTATAAAGGCGCTACAATTTCATTCTTAAAAAAGCATAGACGATTATTACTGATTTATTCAGTTCAGGATTTAATAATTTGACACAACAGCTTATCATCTCAATTTCACTTATACCGCTCCAACTTATTTTCACATATCTTAACTCATTCTCAAAAACTGATTTTTAAAAATGTATATCAATAAGAATAATCAAATTTTGGGATATCTAAGTTTTTATTTCTGAAGGTATATAAATACCAAGTAGCTTAAGCGATTTTCATTCTGAACTATATTCACCAACTAAATAATGCTGAAATAAATTTTTTCTGACCACAAGGAAATTTCAATTAAAATTTAAATATAAAGAAAACAAAAATTGAAAAATGAGTTGTGAGCATTAAACAATAAATTCATTATTTTGGCACATTGTACAATTTTCAACAAATTTTTTTAGAATGCAACTAACCTTTTTGTGTAGTGTTATGTCCATTTGCCTGTGCAGAATTGCTTAGTTCCTTATAGATGGGATTGTTTGGATCTGCTAGGTCAAATAAGGGCTGGATCACATTAGGTGCAAAAATTTGATTTTTTTGCCATAGATTCAAAACCCTTATTATTTTGCTCTGAAAAATCAACCAACATAAGTTTCCAGAGAGAACATAAAAATGAAAAGGAAATTCTATCGCTTATTGAAAAATTCAGTTTCGAGTACATTTCTAGAAAATCAAACAACATAAGCTTTCTAGTAAAGAGATAATCTGAGAAATCACTCCACTATGATTCTATCTTAATAAAAATATAGTTATCAAATATTCATAATGTTACCCGATTTGTTAATAAATGATCAGTAAACACTACCGATTCTAACTTACAAACAACTTTTAGCCTATTCACAATATTGGAAATAATTCCTCTACAATCTTAACGTCTGATACTTGAATTCAATGAAGGAAGACACATGTTACATTATGAATGAATTACAGTTATTTCATTCATAATCTAGATTGAACACAATGAGTTCGAATATAACAGTCTTTTTTGAAACTTATTAACAAATCTAAAATAGTTGAAATACACTTATAAGGTATAGTGAAAACTTTGCTCACCTTATCTTCAGGTGGACACTGGTATAAATTTACAAATGTCTGTTGAATATTCTTTGCAAACCTCGGTGCGAATACATCTTTGTCATTTCCAAACTGATGTCGTGACTGACGAACTATTGAATCGATCACATAAAGTCCAGGAATTTTATATTCTGGTTTGCACTTCAAAATAAACTTTTCCACACTTTGCACTACATGCTTGTAAAACTTGATAGCTCTTATTGCACCTCTAGTGAGAGATGTCATCTTTGCCTTAGAAATCGGCGGTTTAAATTCATACAGAGACATAAGCTGAAAGTAAAGAGTTTGTTAGGAAAAAGTGTATGTAAATAAGGCATTTTGGATATTCTACGAAATCTAAAAACAACATTGCAACAAGAGAAAACTAAGTTGATACCTCTGTATTGAATGCTTTGACCGTATCCATTGTTTTTTGTTGATCAGATTGGTCCATCTACTGTATTTACAAAATATTTTTCGAATTTGCAATAACGCAACCTACAATAGACGCCATTTTAACAATTTTTCAATTATCAAAGGTACGTGACGCTAGTTCACGTACATAGATTAACGAAGTATAGAATTTCGCATGACTACCAACCTGAGAATACATATTTTTTATTTCCTAATAAAGTTCATTAGTTTAGTGAATATATTTAAGAATAATATCATTTCTAATGACCATTTTGAAATAGATTACATTTTTCTTTTATAATTCACAAAAAAATTACATGAGTGACCATCGGGTTAGTTGGCAAGTGCCGGTGTTCAACTGACATTTTTTCTATCAATTATTATCAATTATTCGATTTTCAAGGATTTGCTCATTGATAATTAGATAAACTCAATTTCATCAAGTCATTCAGTTTGAAATCATTCCAAAATGACGACCAAAGCAGTTTGTGTTGTTAGGGGCGAAATAGTAAATGGAACTTTGTTTTTCAGCCAGGTAGTTTTCCTTTTCTTTCAAACTAATGCGGTGTTAAAATCTCCTTAATTTTAGGATTCTCAAGGACCGGTGAAGGTTACGGGTGAAGTAACCGGGCTAAGCAAGGGACTTCACGGTTTTCATGTTCATGAATTTGGAGACAACACAAATGGATGTATTTCAGCTGGAGCACACTTTAACCCCATGAACAAGGAACATGGAGGCCCCAAACATGATATAAGACATATTGGCGACTTGGGAAATATCGAAGCTGGAGCTGATGGAGTTGCAAAAGTCAACATCACTGATAATGTCATTTCATTGAAAGGGGACAATAGCATTATTGGTCGCACCCTGGTTGTACATGCAGACCCTGATGATTTGGGAGAAGGTGGCCACGAACTCAGCAAAACTACTGGCAATGCTGGAGCTCGAGTGGCTTGCGGTGTTATTGGTATTGCCAAGATGTAAAAGATTAAAAGGTGTTTGTTGAAATAACTTTAAATATTATTTTTGATTTTCTGTTTGTAATAATAAAAGGTATACCAATAAAAGTTAGATGTAAATATTTCTTTTTTTAAATCAAAAGTTTGAAGTCCATTTATTTGAAGTTGATTGATTTATGTATGCATCTTTTTCATTATTCATTAGAATTGATCAAAGTCAACTTGAATTCATTTCCTTTACAATTTGACAATAGTTTTGACTAAAAAGAATTATAAATTCTGATTCTATTGTCTTTTGGTGTGCTGGCGCTTAGTAATATTACAAAGGAAAATGAGTTTCAATTGTATAAGAGAACTGTAAGTTCATTTGAATTGTCCTGATTTTAATATGAACAAAATATTTTTTAAACCTCCCTTGAAAAACTTTCAACCAAATATAGTTGCACTAGATATAATGTAACCAATTCACACAGGGATACATTTCCCAAAACTTCACCTAAGTGAATCAGTTCACTATAGAATTATTCATGTTATACTTGATGTTTGAAATATAAAAGCATGATATAACTAGCTACACCCATAATTGAATCATACAAATGTTCATATTTTTGAATATAAAATAAGGGAGCTAGCGGCGAAAAAACAAAGGTATTACACATTTTTCTGGTCATTGCTGTGGTTCTGATCCTACTGAACTAAACCATATTCGAAATCAGAATACCTATACCTATTCACATCTCCATTTGCGGTTAAAACCAATGAGATACACACATTTTACGTATTTCACGCAAAGATTTATTACTAAAGCCTTTAAAAATTGTTGAAATTTAATATCATCTCGCTTGATTTGAAGTATAATGATTTGTTCAAAGTACGATTAAAATATTAAAACAGTAGATATTTACCAAAAAAAGACCGTGAGTTATTTTTGTCAAAATTCAAAAATATTTCTTAGAAAACTATAGACTATTTCAAATTGTAATCTAGTCAGTAAATCTTCGGATAATTTAGGGCCGCATATTACAAAATTGGAATTTGAACTATCTTAGAATCGTAACCTTTTGATGGCTTTTCCCATTTGGAAGAAAAATATAAAATATTTATATAGGTAATAACTCGACCGCAACGTTGTAAAGAGGTATTTATATTCTATACAATGTCTATATACAATAATCATTCATATAAATTTTTTTTTTTTTAATCATAAATAACGTATTTGAAGCAATGAATCAGCCATCTGAGTGATCTGCATAGATAACAGAGTGGAGTGATATATGCTAATTATTAATATGTTGTATAGATGGCGCCTCATTCGTTCGCTCAATTGGTCATCTGGTGACCAGTTAATGAAATATCCCTATACAGCCTTCTGTCCTTTTTATTAATGTTTACTAAATAATTAATGGCTGTAAAGATAGATGGCGCCAGAAGGCCCTGTAACTTAAATAGTCATTGTACAATAAGCATTGATCTTAGATTGAAACTAAGATGTTTAAAAATACTGGTGTACCAAGTAATTAGATAATTGTGTAGTGACGACTCGAATCGGTATTGCCGCTACTTCCCTTTTCTTCCGTAGGTGGCGCTATTTAATAAAATGGTCATATTTCCATGGAAACGACAGTGAAAAATTTGCATTTCTATTCTCAGGAGTAGCTATATGATGAAATGTTTATATTTCCACGGAAATATCAAATAACAGCGGGATTTGATATGAGCAACATAGGTTATACGATGCGGAAATTAAGTAAAACGACTTATCGTAAACTTTTACAAGAGTGAGCTGTCCCAATCAGTATATATGGTGTAATAAAAAGAAATCCATTTTTTTGTATGAAAAACAAGGCTTTAATTGCCATAGTTAGAATGATCCGATTCAGGTCAAATATGCACCGTTTCGTTCGATAAAACCCCCTGTCATGGGCGCCCGCAGAAATTTTTCTCAGGGGGGGCAAAATGAACATAATTGAAAAACGATAAGGCGTCCATGATTGTCATTGAAAACCGGAAAATCGTTGTGAATCCATTTAACTTTCCTTTTTTCCTTGCCCTTTGGATTGAGAAAGTTATATTGAGGGTGTTGTGCTGAAAAATGAGACAATCAAAATCTCAGGGGGGGCCATGGATATCCCTGCCCCCCCACCATGCGGGCGCCCATGCCCCCTGTTGGAGCGAATATTTCACCAGCAAAATTGTTCGCTATGGGTAGGAACAGATGGTATAGGTAATCACTTGGTGCCATGTCCGGACTATAAAGTGGATGCATAAGAACCTCCAAACCAAGCTCCAGGAGCTTCTGACCGAATCACTATCGATGTGTGTGGCCTGGCGTTTTACTGATGGAACATAATTCCTCTCATATTGCTGGCCGCTTGTGGGCCATTATTTCCTTCAGACGATCCAATGATTGTTGACAATACATATGTCCATAGGGGAGCAGCTCATAGTAGATAACTCTCTGCCAATGCTACCAAATCACTGCAAAACCTTCCTGGTCTACTCACCGCGTTTCGACCACAACCGTTTTCGCTTGACGTTGTCGTAAGTGATTAACTTTTCATCTCCAGTCACCAACAGCTTAAAAAATCTGTCGATTTTGTTGCGATTCGCAGATGGAAATTCGGTCCATGAGGTTTTCCTTGCGTTAACTCGTGTGGTACCCATATATCGAACTTCTTGAGACCAGCCTTATGCAAATGGTTCCAAATAGTTTTTTGTGCAATATTTAGTTCTTAGGCAACCAGAACAACCCATTAAATGACGGTCGGACTCGACATTTTTTTTTTTTTTTAATAATAATAATGTGTTTTTATTATGTGAATATTACATTTCAGTAACATTAAATACAATAAACGTCAATTTGTAATAGTTAACCTAAAAATTCTTTGATATTATATGGTTCAAGTTCTAATAAAAAATTGAAAACATTTTTCTTGAATTCTCTCAAATTTTGGCTAAGTTTAGCAGACCTGGGTAATTTATTGTAGAATTTTATAGCACTATAAAATGCTCCCTTTTCTGTCAGCGTTAGTCTGTGCTTGGGGAAATTATAATCCAGCGTTCTGGTGTTTCTAACTGTTCGAGGAAGGTATGCTTCAAACAAATGTCTATTTTTGTATAGAAAGAGAACACACTCCTGAATATATACTCCATACACAGTCAAGATCTTGTTTTCTTTGAATTTACCCCTACAAGATTGTCTAGAGTTGATCCTGGCAAGTAGTCTCAAGGTTCTTTTTTGAGTAATGAAAAGGTGCTCTGTTTCGCTTCTGCTTCCATAGAATATAATTCCATATCTTAAGTGACAATATCCATTTTATAGACATTTTCCGTTTTGCCGTTTAAATATCTCAAAAATCACTCTTATAGCAATTCAAAAATGAATTCGATTATCGGGGTGGTGAAGTGGTGGCAAAAATTAAAAAAAAAAAAGATATATATTTTTTTTCAAAAATATTTAAGGAAACTTGAAATTCATATATATTAGTCTTTGAAGTTTCAGAAGTATACAATTCTGAAGGCAGACAGGTACGTTGGTTCCTTCGATCTGGCAGACAGTAAAATCTTTCTCCCCCGTGAGTACCTATACAAATTCAGGTTGGTCCTGATTTTAGTTCAATAACTTTGGCGTCGGATAGAACAGTTGTTTTCATGAAAAAAATTTCATATAAACATATATCCAACAAGCTTCGGTTTAGAGATAATATTTTTCGGACTTTGTCCAATTTCAAAAATTCATATATAAAAAATGTTAGATGTGACAACTGTTATGTGATACCACGTGTTGAAGCTGAATTTATGTACTCCCTTAAAATATGAACAATGATTTCAAATTCAAAATACAAAGTGATATTCTCAACCTGATCAATTCAAATGAGAAATAATAAGTCCGGTCCTGGAATATTAAAAAAATTGATATGTCTCTGACTCGACATTGGCATGTATCAATAACATTTAAGTTTCAATTGATTCCGCCGATAAGTTTGGTTCTGATGATAGTTTCATTATTTTCATGAATACCTATGCAAACTCACCCTGTAACTTTCTTAGGAAAGGCAGAAATTAATTTTTTACAGTCAATCCGTACTCACCTAGTCCTACTCTACCTCTGGTAAGAGTATGTATAGTTACGCCAGGGACACCCTGTATAATAGAAATAAACATTCAGTACAGAGCATTATTTACTAGATATCGTCATTATTTCAAAATGAAGCTTGATGAAGTTATACAGTGGTGGACATCATTCGTCAATTTCCTATTTTTTATCCAAATATGAAGCTACCATCACTTAAATGACATCAATCTAACTAATGCAATTGTGTTACCTCTCTTTGCTATTTGACCTGAATAACTGGTAACATTTTGGGTATTTTTTTCTTGATATTTATTACGTTCTATTTCCTATTTGAAACTAACATATTCAATATTGTTGTACTGTGTGTCTCAAGGATTATAAACGATGAAAATGAAAAATGTTTTGTAATTGTTAGTAATCAATGATATGAGGACAGACAAAGTATTACCTGATGGTACATCTGTTGCAGTTCATACTCTCCCAACCCAGTTCAATTTGAGGAACGAAGAGTAATTTCAGTGAAACGATATCGCCAACTGAAATTATTCCGAAATTTCATTACTAAATGAATTTTCTGAAGCAACGAAGAAGGAGGTAGATAAAAACTGAGTGTATAATTCTTTTATAAATTGTTTGTTTTTGAGATGGAAGAATTCGGAAAGTTGTGTTGCAATACTGAATTATCCTTATTAGCTACTTTGTAGAAACTAGCTGTCTACAAAAATTATAGGGACTTAGCCTCAATCCCTTCAGAAATATCATCTATTTGCACCTGAATATCCTAGAGCCAAACCAGACAGCCCGCAAATAAAAGCACTCATAACATCGATTCAATACGTACAGAATTCGAATGTTGTTAATCATAGAATTAAACCATTGTGGCATCCCCAATAGGCAATAGAAAACTTCTCGGGAGCATGGTCCGAGAACACACAATAATCGAATGTTCTCGACAAGTATACTGCTCTACAAAAGTTAAGGTTCAGAGATTTTGAGATTGTTTCAAAAGTTCCATTTTTTCAGCCATTTTTTAAATATGATAAGATTTAAATGTTTACTCACTTATCTAAATCATTTTTTTTGCCCATTCCTTCATGAGTTTCACAATTTCAGTTGAAAACTTATTTTAGTATTCAAAGTCCAAAATCAGTTTACTCAAAAAATTGAAAAAATAAAGTTCAGTAAAGAGTATGGTCTCCTCGAACATCAATCACAGCTTGACAATGACTTTGCATACTTTCGATCAGATTGTTGAAGTAGCTTTGAGCAATTTCTCTCTAGAGTTGCGGTAAAATCCGTCTGAGTTCATGAAGCATATGAGAAGGTGATTGGTGAGGATCTAAAGCTTGTTGTAGCTGATCCCAAGCGTGTTCAATGGGATTGAGGTCTGGCGAACAAGGGGGCAAGGCCAAATGCGGAATACTATGGACTTCCAGAGCTTCTTTGGCACTTCTCGCACGATGGGGAGGCGCATTATCGTCCAAAAACAAGAAATTCGGCCCAATAGCAGTTTAAAACAATGGAATAATAGTGTCAATAACTTGAACCGATATGCAATTTCTAGGCATCAGAGGATGGGTCCATACCCGAACACGCCGACTATCCAAAAACCGTCCATAATTCGACTCATCTGTGAAAAATGCAGACCTCCATTGATAGTTCGAATTCACGTGCACATTGGCCTATTCCAATCGCAGTCGCAATTTTTAGCTAATGGCATCCTTCTCAAAAGTCATCGAGAATGTAGATTGATGCATTGAAGTCTTCGATGAACTGTTTCAATCGAAACCAAAACACCAGACGTGTTCAAAAGCCGCTGTTACATGATTCGACCAGTACTCAAAGGCTCTCAAGGTATGGTATATCCAAATAAGCCACTTGGAGGAAGCCAAAATATTTCTATTATACATGGATTGTCCAAGTTTCCAGAAATTCCTTCGGGGCCAGTGAATTTATTGCCTAACAATACTTTTAAATAAATCCCAGTATTTAACGGATTGTAATAAACCCCCTCCTTTTTGTGGGGTATAGGGTCAATGGAAGAGCGGCATTCCACTGACTATAGAAAAAGTGATGTTACTAAAGGGTGTTTGTTTTAGAGCTATAGAACTTTAAGTTGCAATAAAACAACGATGGATTATTCGATTTACATGAATTTTATTTATCCGCAAGATAATCTTGTGGCATTACATTTTAAATATGATTTCTGGCATATGACCACCACGGCTGGCTCGGATGTAGTCCAATCTGGACGTCCAATTTTCGATGACTTTTTCCAACATTTGTCGCCGTATATCGGCAATAACACGGCGAATGTTGTCTTCCAAATGGTCAAGGGTTTGTGGCTTATCCGCTAGACCAATGACTTTACATAGCCCTACAGAAAGTAGTCTAGCGGTGTTAAATCACAAGATCTTGGAGGCCAATTCACATGTTCAAAAAGTGAAATTAGGCGGTCACCAAAGGTGTCTTTCAATAAATCGATTGTGGCATGAGCTGTGTGACATGTTGCGCCGTCTTGTTGGAACCACAGCTCCTGGATGGTTGTTCAATTCAGGAATGAAAAAGTTAGTAATCATGGCTCTATACCGATCACTATTGACTGTAACGTTCTGGCCGTCATCGTTTTTGAAGAAGTACGGACCAATGATTCCACCAGCCCATAAAGCGCACCAAACAGTCAGTTTTCCTGGATGTAACGGTGTTTCGACATACACTTGAGGATGAGCTTCACTCTAAATGCGGCAGTTTTGTTTGTTGACGTAGCCATTCAACCAAAAGTGCGTTTCATCGCTAATGGACGTAGTGCGCGATACGTATTCCGCACAGAACCATTATTTTCGAAACACTATTTGCAAGCGTTGTTCAGGCGTGAGTCTATTCATGATAAATTGCCAAACCAAACTGAGAATAAATCACTTGACAACTGTTAAATCGGTCGCCATCTTGAACAGTAATGCCAACTTAAAGTTATATACCTCGAAAAAAAACACCCTATACTATACATGTAGACACAGTCAGAAAACGATCTTGTATGAGTGGTAGATCTTGGGCGTCCACTTCTTGGTGTTTTGGTCACGTTTCTAGTTTCTAGATATCGATGGACGAGTCGGGAAATTACGCTTTCACTAACTTGAAAGAAATTCGCAACATCTCTTTGATTACGTTCCGCCTCTGTCATACCAATAGCCCTATTGCCTTCATTCGCACTACGTTTACGTCTGGGCATTTTTGCGAAACAAATTTTCAGATTTTGAATCAAATTTGATTGTAACAACGTAAAACAACAACTCATCCAAAATTCTCAGAAACGCAAACAACAAGAACAACTGAAAAATTTATCAAACGAGGAGCAAAAAACCATTCAGATATAAGACTGTAAACATTTTATTCTTCATAAATGAACATTAGGTAGACAAGAATTGGCAAATTTTGAAACGGTCATAAAATTTTCGAACTTCTTAAACTTTTGTGGAGCAGTATATTATTCGATTCTTCCTATTACTAATATAAGTAGGTACTTACTGCTATAATATATGCTTAAATATGTAAACCATTTTGAATGTCCAAGATACTTTTTTTTCTGATCTTGATTACATATTAATAAACCTTCAGAATTATTATTCAAGGAAAAAAAAATTAATTAGATTGATAGCTTATATTATAAGACCCGAATAGTCAACGACATCTTTTGTAATGAGTATAGCTTTTGGCATGGAGCATTTTGACCACAATGTAGATGCTTTCAACTCCGTAGACAAATTACATTTACATTACATTACATTTTCAGATCGAGTGGTCGCCTTTTGGCAATAATCCATGAAACGTTTCTAACCGAATTCATATTTTTTTTCTTAGATTTATTCGGCCACGAATTCAAGCTGCCATTTTCAGCAGCATTTACCAACTCTGGTGATGTATTGTATATCTGAGCATATCCATTTCAAAAACTTGTGGAGGATAGGATAAGTAAATATTGAACCAAATTGAGTAATGATTATCTGACATGTTGTTACAACGATAAACGATACGATTTTTAAGGAAACGATTACAAAGTCAATGAGATTGTAACCGAAAATAGTTATTTAGTAAAAAACCATCCTCTGTTTCTCCTTTTAAATTCGTTAATGATAAAAATATCATTCTTTTTTTTTTCAGAAACAAGGAAGTGATGAAATTCACAGAAAATGATAAGATGTTGGAACACCCAAAAGTGCATTATGGCCTCAACGGAGTATATTTAGCTATTAGAGGAGAAATTACAGCTATTGAACCGGATCTGATGGAGGTTATTGGATTTTCTACTATTTAATTTCACGATGAACGTTTCGAGCGCTCGTTCCCTGAACAAATCGCTCAATCATTTCGCCGTAATATCAGTAATTTTGAGCCGCGAATGGTCTTAAACGATAATAAGGTTCGACTCACAGATGATGAATCTGTCCTCAAATTGTATTATGTCCATCCAGCTGTCTGTAAACACGATAACTATCGAACAGAGAGAGACCTAGAAATCTAATTTCGTTAATGGGCAAATTCGACTAGGAGTTTTCTAGATCATTTCAAATCTACAGATTTCATCGGAATGAAATGATGCATTTATATGCGAAATAACAATTTCCAGCATCATGCAAATTTTCAAGTTGATCGCTGCACAAAAAACAGAAAATTCAAGAAGAATATCGAAATAAAGTAATCAATACCAAGGACGTAGATTTTTTTTTCTTGGGAAGGGGTAATCAAAAAAAGTTTTTTGATGACAAAGTTTACTCATATCTATAATGTGAGAAAAAGAGGTGTGATAACGAAGTTTGAACTAAATTACTACAAATAATTTTTTTTATTACCAATTCGATTGTTCTTATCTTATACTGGTTGTTCCTGAATTGGAGTTACGAAGGAAAATGAGAGATTCCTTGGATAATTAAAAAAAAAATTGCCCATAAACATGAGCCCGCAAACGCTTTGTTTTCAAGATACAGGGTGTTTCTTGTAGTCTTACTGTTTTGAGATGCTTCACCAGTTTATAAAATCTTTATTGATCTTCGCTACAGAGTTGAGAAGTACCAAAACTTATAATTAATTAATTTATCAAGCTACCTGACTGGATCTTTATAATAATTTGGATTATCCTGACAATTACTATAGAGAGCTGTTTGATTTTTTTTCTCGAAATCGATTGCAGTTACGACTAAACTTCAACAAACCAAAAAGTGTAGTACTGAACCAGAGTTTCTCTTTAAATTTTTCTTAACTACTAGTTGTTCACAAAAATATAATTCTGGGGGAAAGAAGCAGAAAAAAAATCTCCCTGTAAATTTGCATTCAAAATTAGGATATCACATAATGAAAACTTTAAATTGGAATATATCTATGCCAATTCAAGTTAAATATTATGCGAAGGGAACTATTATATTAGGCTATTAGAAAAAAACTTGAACTTTAACATCTTTATCTCAAAAACAAAGTGTTTGCGGACTCATATTATAGGAATTTTTTTCTTGAAATGATCCGAGAGTCATTTTCATTTGTACCTCCTATTTATGGACACCTTGTAGATATAGTCAATTCAAAACTGATGTGTTCACAAATAAATTGCAATTTTAATGAAACACAATAAATTGTAAAACACAGCCCAGACAATTTTTCGATGCGAAAGTTCAGTTCAGTCCTTTGATAACTACAGTATTGAAATTTTGTAACGAGAATCGGGGTAATTACCCCCAGTACCTTCCGCATTTCTATGCCCGTGATCAATACTTTTGAGACCACAAAACCGAGTTAAGAGGGATTACCACCACGTGTATCACTCAAACAATATCTACAAAGGTAATTAATTAATTTGCCCTCTGTAGCTTCTGCGATGACCAAACTTTGTACGGTGCACATTAACTTTATCTTCTTTACCTTTACGGAGCATATGAGTACAGGGCAGCACTGTACGACGATCGATTATTTTTTCATAAAATTATATTATAGTTTTACCCCTTTTGTAATGAATTTTTTTTTCACGAATAAATTGAAAATATAGCAGTGCTTTGCTTTGGCGTAACTAGAGTTGACACCTAACAATTTCAAGCTTCGTGAAAATTTTATTGGATAGCGTCCTCAGAAGCATATAAAATTCAGGAAGAATATAAGTAAAGAAAAATTCTATACTTTCTTGACAACGGTCTAATGGGTTGAGATTTTATGTGTATATAAAGAATAACAATTTCAATTTTCCTGTTGATAATATCGTCAGAATTTTTGAGCTTCATCATTCAAACGAAAATTGCTTTCTTGCTCTTGCATATACCTATATGTATCTGGATATGTATGTGTGAATGATCTGTTCTCGAAAGCTCATAGCATCGAGTTGGTACTTTTTTAATTTTTTGATTTATATCTTTGATTTTCAGAAAAGGAAAGCACGTCTTCGTGAGCTCCTGGTGCAAGACTATTTCACTCATGATAAAGAATTGCGCGAAGTCGACAGAGCATTCATTGATACTCAATACTGAAACTATGAATCGAATACAATTTGATATACTGTAATTATTATTCTTCCCCAACTCATAGATGTTCTAGAAAACATTAAAAATACTCGCAGTATTCATCCGTTTGTGGTTATGGGCTTCTAGATCATAAAAATTTTCCGTCTCAAGAAAAAAACACGGAAAGAAGCACTAACGAGAAGTCAGGAGCTTTTGACTGCTTTTTCATTCAAGCGCCCTTGGCTACCCATATACAATTCTGCGTTACCCAAGGGCGCAAATGGGACATGAGTGAACGAGCGCTCAGAAGTTACTGTGGAAAACACAGTAATTGCGTTGGCTTTTAAGCTCTCGAGATCGGGTAGATCTATTTCCGAATGAGCAATGGACTTCTTGATCAAGATGACTGTTCCACCTTTTCACTCGTCAATCCGGTTGTTATTATAGGTAGGATCGTTTGCCATCGTAGGACCTACGATTCGAACCCAGAATTCGCATTTAGGAGTGCCAGCTTAACACATCTATGGTTTGAGGTGGATTTCACACAATACTGCTAAGTCCACCTCATGCTTGTTCAGTAAGTCCTCAATACCAATTTTTTTTTCTAGAATAAAAAAAAATTTTTATCTTGTTATATTTTCTTGGGCATAAAGAAAAACCACTTTCTTGTCGAAAATTTAAATTTTTTCATCAACTCCTCATTAAATGAGGATTTTCTCTCATCTCAAAAAAACTTGAGGATATAAGGAATATCATGTAAAAGGTTTGAGCAGTCTATGACGCTCCTTTCATAAGTTATGAGCCTTTCAAAAACGGGACTTAATTGATGAACTGCCATAAATAGATAAACCACCAACTCATCAGTGAATGAAAACTTAGAAAACTAATTTATACTCAAAATTCTCAAATTCACAGATATCTGTGCAAAATGATAATGCTTTTATCCCTACAAGTTGCATCAAAATTGAGAAATATCAATATTTCTTCGAAATCTGATTTCATAAGTTTAGACATAAATACTAGATTCAGTATACAGGGTGGCCACTTTTTTAATGGGATTGTATTGGTAACTTTTAAACCATAAGAGTTAGAAGGTCGGTCGAATGGAGAAAAAGTTGCATGCATAGAAGCATTATCAAGCAGTTCAAACAAATCGAGATTATCAGGGCCGGTTATTGAGATATCATAAGAAAAGTAAATTATGTCATTTTGATTTTTCTTTATTCCCCACTTTATTTCAAATATTATCAAAAAATGTTACAGGAATTTTTTAATCGACAGTAAATTATCCTCAATTTGACGTGATCAGATTTCGTATCCAACGTTTCGTACTCTCTGGGCCACCCCCAACCTCATTTTTTTCAATACGGACCTACATATTTTATGACATTTTTGGGAATAACTTTTAACGCTGAATTCAACGATATATACTACAATGTCATTCAAAGTTGATTTTCAGGTGATTTTGACCCTCATCCAAATTTAATGGTGTGTATGTAAGAAAAAACAAGTCTATTAACGATATCAATGTTCTGACCCAAATTCAATCGAACCCAGAAAAAAATCGTGAACTGTAGCCATTGAATGGAATTTTTCAAAAACTGCTGTTAATAAAATAGTCAAGAGAAGCGAATACAATGATTTTAAATTTGAATACACAGCCTTGCAAATATTATATCGTAATGATCTCAAAATAAAGTTCGATTGTGTAATTTGTTTCAACGGAACAAATGACAAATACAACAATAGTGATACCTCGCGAGAAAATTGAGAATGTTTTGGAAGGTATTCAAGGAGACCAAGTAAATGTATAAGAAGTATAGGTTCCAGAACCGTAAAGTGCATTTTACAAAATGGTGGACATTTCAAACACTTAGTTCACTAATTTTAATTTACTTTAGAATAATCATTTGATTTTTCTTTCATTCATTAAATGATACTTTCGTTAAATTATTATGAATTGAAATATTTGAATGATTATTATTTAAGAAGAACCAAGAAACCAGTGTACTGGTTTCTTGCTTTGATTCTAATATGTTCCATTTAGTTCAAGATGGGTAAGTTGATTTTCTTATCGAAATTTATTGCAAATTGCATGTTGTTGATTAAAATAAATAAAGGTAATACAGATCCGACCCAAAGAAAATTGGATAAGGGTCAAAATCACCTGAAAATCTACTCTGAATGACATTGTATGATATATCGTTGAATTCAGCGTTAGAAGTTATTTCGAAAAATGTCATAAAATATGCAGGTCCGTATTGAAAAAAATGAGGTTGAGGGTGGCCCAGAGAGTACGAAACGTTGGATACGAACTCTGATTACGCCAAATTGAGGATAATTTACTGTCGATTAAAAAATTCCTGTAACATTTTTTGATAATATTTGAAATAAAGTGGGAAAAAAAGAAAAATCAAAATGGCATAATTTACTTTTCTTATGATATCTCAATAACCGGCCCAGATAATCTCGATTTATTTGAACTGCTTGATAATGCTTCTATGCATGCAACTTTTTCTCCATTTGACAAGCCTTCTTACTCTTATGGTTTGAAAGTTACCAATACAATCCCCTTAAAAAAGTGGCCACCCTGTATATACCTCCATTATATTTCAATGCAAAACTCACTGGCCCAGTTACCGAAACTTGGAATGATAGAGGAGGGTGTATTGCGTAGGTAATATAGAAAATAACTTAGCTTCGCTTCATTATGTTCTTGGGATATTATTAGGCTCCCAGAGCCGAATAGAGTACCCTGTTATTATCCCTCAACTCTCAGCTATATGTCGGTTCATAATTCAGTTAGTTCGAGAATGTTGCTGGACTATAATATTTGGATTTCGAACAACCTCTGCAATTTGGGAATTCAAACAAGGTGTGTATTCTACTTTAGCGGAAATTATTTTAGGACTACGGATTATTAGAGTGAATACGAAACACACAAAAGGATTCTTGAGATTTGAATCTGAATAGAGAGAATAAATATGATAAATATTATATGTTTGTATGAAGTGTAGTGAAAAGAAATCCATTAATTTTGCATGAAAAACTAGACTTTAATAACCATAGTAAGAATGATCCAATTTAGGTGAAATATGGGCCGTTTTGTTTGATGACTTATTGCCATTTTGAAGGTAATATAATTATGTCTCTCTCATAGAAGCCCTCGTTCCTATTGGGAAGGAATTGGGACAGTCGATTTTCACCAGCCACTGTTGAAGCAAATTTTTCACCGGAAAAATTGTTCGCCATGGACAGGAACAGATGGCAATCACTTGGTGCTAGGTCCGGACTATGAGGTGAATGGATAAGAACCTCCCCTACCGACAAGATTTCCAATTAATTATTTGTTTTTCTTGATGGAAATCCATTATTTTTGCATGAAAAACAAGGCTTTATTTACCATAGTAAGAATAACCCGATTTAGTTCAAATAAGCACCCTTGTGTCTATCGTCCCATCAGCAAAAATTGAAACAGTCGATTTTCATAAGACCCTGTTGAAGCGAATTTTTCTCCAGCAAAATTGTTCGCTAGTAACATATAGTAATCACTTGGTGCCAAGTCTGTATTATAAGGTGGATGTATAAGAATCCCCCGACCAGTCTCCCGGAGATTCTATCGATGTGTGTGGCCTGGTGTTGTCCTGATGCAACAATTCCTCTCCTATTACCAAAAGCTAGCCGCTTCTGGCAATCCCACCAAACACATAGCAAAAACCTAGCTGGGCCACCATTTCTGTCAGCTTACCGCGTTTCGACCACGACCGTTTTCACTTGACGTTGTCGTAAGTAATCCACCATTCATCACCACTCACCAACAGCTTTGATAGTTGTTGCAATTGTACCATTCCATTAAGTTTTTCAACGATGAGTTCCTTTTTTCTTCCTTTGGATCTTTTGCCCATTATCTTTCTCTGGAAAATAAGCTGTAGCAACTGGTATCTATCTCTCCTCATAATATGTCCCAGGTGTTGCAGTTTGCGCTTCCAATACTCAGTATAGTATATCCAAAGTCACTTGAACTAGTCCATGAAAACGCATGGCCAGATGTCCCTTTGAAGTGGATACCGCGATACGCTAAATACCGGGGTTCATTTGAAAATATTGTTAAGCAATAAATTAACTGACCCCAAAGGAATTTCTGGAAACTTGGACAACCATTGTATAATCGAAATATTCTGGCTTTCTCCAAGTGACTTTGAATATACTATACCAATTCTTTCTCTTTATACATTCTTTGCAAAATCTCCACATTCGTTACTCTCTCTACTCTTAGAATACTTCGGTACATATACATTTCCTATGCTTCTATCCTTCTGGTATCGATCTTCTTCAATTCCGTAAAAAAGAATTGACAGCACGTAACATCTCACAGGTGAATTTTAAGCTTAAAACTAAGATCTCCTTACCTTATTCATTTTAGTAAAAGTGGCTCTAGCTTTTTCCGCTCTTATCGTGATTTCTTCAGAGCTATCATTATTTTCGTTGATAACAGTTCCCAGGTAATTATATTTTCCCACACGTTCAATTTTTTGACCACGTATGATTATGTTGCAGAAGTTTTTTTTGTTACGTAGATACTACCATTTATTTTGTTTTGCTGATGTAAAGAGATAATCTTTATTCTTTACTGGATCACTGTGGTATTATTGGCGTTATTTTTTTACATTGTTCCTATTAAGCGCAAAAATTGAGCAGTGAAATTGTTGAACAAGCTCTAAAACGTACTATAGGTTGATGTGCTTTTCTGGATGAACTTCATCAAATAAATCTGCTGTACGATTTTGTCTAGCTCATTACAGTGAACGATTATTATCGTAATCGAAGAATAAATTACTCAAAAATTTATTAATTCACCTAACTTAGCGGAAACCGATACTGTACAAAATTTAATTTGAACATCTCGAAGACGGATGGATTGAATGAGAACAAAATGAATATGCAGAAGTTAGGATAGAAAGACTTTTCGAATGACCCATCTTTCATATTCAAAATTCAGGGGTTGAAGCGATATGGTTGTGAATTCGATCTTGAAATTTGCCCCCCTCGAATTAAAAATCCGAGTATTTCTTCATAGTACATACATTTCGTCTATAATCTCGTTTTCAAAAGCCCATCTTGTAAATACATTTTTCAAATGATGACATCAAATATCCTTTTTGGTTTAATTAAGAATATGAAGTAGGAACTTTCCATTTTCGAAACTGTTTATTTTGAGGATCTAAGGTACACTGAAGAGAATAAAAGGAATCCCTGATTTTCATAACAAATGCACCACATCAATTGACAAACCCCAATTATCTAATCCTAAGCTCTAAAGACCATGACAAAGGATTCGCCGCTTTGATTATCGAAACACATCGAGCATCACGAACAAAAGCCGTATTTGCCTATTTACCGATGTTCACGCTCGAATCTCTAATTTCAACCCCTTCGCAGATGAGGACCCACCCCTTCCACTCGAATGAAAGGGAAATTGCCTATTCATATTCCGATAAACAACAAAACAGCTTGACCGCAAACGTATTTTCCAAAAAAAAACTAACACCCTTTATTAACAACCAATGAAGCAGAATACACGGAACAAACGCACGCAAAGTAGGGATAAGAGAAACGTGCGGTACAGTTCGCTAACAAGCTGATTCGAACACATGTACCGTAAACTGGAGACACACACGTGACACAGCCTTAGCGCAAAGCCGGCAAAGGCCCGTTACGGCATACAAATCAAGTGAGCATCGTCACACCCATCTTTATGAGCGTTGAGGAGGCCGTGGTGCGTGAAGCCCCGTCTACACTCACGAGATTTGACGCGTCTGGATGATATTTTACGCTGCTTAAGGGCCATCCGATTAGGAACTTTGATGTGAGACGAGCCAGTCATAATCCGTCGGAACGCATTGGAAGCTATCGGCTTTGATCACCCGATCGAGAGTTATCGAATCTTCTCCGATGCGCGGCACCCTTTGAAGTTCGTTTTTTTGTCGAGCGAGGCCTGCGTTTTTATCTCGGAGGATTTGACCGGAAAAAAACGTCGCGTTGTGGTACTATTTATGGATAAATATTGTTCTGTGGTTTTCCACGCTCGCCGGTGCTTCAAAAGGGATTAACCCTTGTCGAATCAGCGGGTTTCGGCCTTTTTTTTTTCACAGCCAGATTCGTCGCAGGGTTCTTTTGAACGCGCGGATGCTCGCAATGATTAGATTTGCCATGGTTCGTCTGATTTTCAGCGCTAATTCAATGAATCTTGTGTTATCGCTTAATTCGATCAAGCGCCAGGGCTCGGGTGACGCTGATGGCTGAGTTTCTGGATGGAATTTTTCCATTCCGAGGCGTGCTTCATCATATTTTCGTCGTTGCGTGGTGATACTGAAGTCGGGAGCTTTTGAGAACTCGTTCATTGGATCCATGAAGACCACATTTACAGGTTGGGCCACAGTCGATGGTACCCTGGACTTTTACGCAGAACGGAAGGCAAAATTTCATTGAAAATTTGGTTCTTGGACAGAAACTATTGGTCTATCGATATATTCGGCGCTGCAATGTAGCCGCTTATATTAGAAAGTACTAACAACTTCGATATTTCTAATAGAATATCCTTTATATCATTTTTTTTCGGTTTGCCGAGGCCTCTTGATCATTTATGTGTTAACTTCCTTGTCTCTATCTCTAGCAGTTTTGGAGTGAATGATTGCGTTTCTTCTTTTTTGTGCAAAACATAGCTTCAATTGAACATTCATCACTTAGGTACGTGGTTTCCTAGAAAGCTGATATTTCGGCTACGGATTACCAATATCCCGTGTATCATTTACCTGTAATAAAACTAATATCGCCATCATACTGATAATAACTAATCATACAGGGTTGTTCGAAATCACAAGCTTCAACGAGACATAATAAAATGATAAAAAGAAATTTTTCAAATGGGATTACCTGCGTATCATAAGATGTAGGTATTCCTATACCTAAATTGTAAGATTTCATAATAAAAAGCAAGTTTTCATTCCAATGGCAATGTTAAGACACCTACATTTGGTTTAGACATCCATGACATCTCTTTTAAACTATGTTAATTTGACAATCAGCATCGATTGTAAACTATTGATGAATTTATCAACGGATATTCAATTGACAGGTGATTCTTCCAGGCCGATGCTTATAAATTTTCTCTAATTCATTGGTTCTGAAGCAGGATCTCGGGCTGGATACAAATCTCATTAAACATTCTGCATGTTCTCTACTACAAATTGATTGTATTGGCAGTGAAGAATAAATAATTTCATAAAAATTTGTGTATGTTGTCACTTATTGCCTTCCCTTTGAATGGTTTTCAATAAAATATTAGTGGTCTTCGAGGGTGCAACTGCAATCCTGCTGATCCATAAGAAATCTATTACTTTCTCGGGTGAAAATATTCGATTTTCTATTTTCGATTTTTTCCCTTCAAAAAACCTATGAGTTCTGGAAATGTTGAAATATCGATATTGTCTTCAATAAACAGCGTTGACTTCAACATGCATCATTTGGTACACTCTTGTTGGCTACTTTAATAATTGGCTTCTTTTCATGAAATATGCCAGCATTGTTGTTTCCGATATTGAGGTTGAGATGTACCTACCGTAAATTCATTATTACCCATATACATTTTTAGACTCCATTCTTTGAAACACTTATATGCTGTTTGGTAACGTTTCTTAGACTTCACCGGTAAAAGGCATTCACAATTGTTTTCACCTTGAACTTTTCTTGGAATAAAATTTAGTTAAGGAAATGTAGTTTTGACAAAAACTTTGTTTGACAGATGATACAAGACAAACTGATATTTTATTGAAAGTATAGTTATTTATAATACAAGTGCAGAAAGCATTGATGTTCTTCCACGAGGTCAAAATTGAATGAACGAGAAGTAGGAGTCAAATTTTGGATCATAGATATTATCAATAATAACAATTTATTATCCCGACTTCAACGTAGGAGCGAAAACTCCTCTAGCAGTCAATTTTCTCACTCTCCGCCAAGGGAAACATTCATTCTATACCGAATATTCAAAATATCACCCTCTGGTCCTCGTCCACGCGATGCCTCCGATCCTTGGGCATTTTCGTCACCCCCTAGGAGTTTCCATACCATCCTTGATGTACCTAAAAGAACAACTTTTCTATTATATAACATATACTCACAAGCCCTAGTTCCTTAATATTTCTCTTGAGGTTTTTTGATACTATTCCTGTTGTTGAGATTATAATTGGGATATTTCTTGTTGAAATCATTCCCTACGTCGATGAGTATTGCTGTCTTTTGATGTTTATCAACTAATAATATATCTGCTCTGTGGTGACTGGTGAGGAACTGTTTTTTCAGTGAGAACCGTACAAATCTAGTACGTTTTAAAGCGTTCATTCTCCAGGATAATTTCAGATTTGTATTGAGATTTGTATTCACTCTGTATCACTCCTAACATGGATGCCAATTCTTGATGAATCTACTGCATCTTTTCTTTCTTTTTATTCGTTACCTGTAAGATGTCTAAAATACTGGTAGTTCACTGATTAAATTTTGTTCAAGATGATTCTGGCCCTTACCTTAACCGGCTCGAGAATCCAATATTTCAGCAAGATAATGCCCGACCTCATGTTGCCAGAGTTAGTTTAAACTTTTTCGAAGCGACTCATGTGAATCTTTTGCCATGGCCGCCCAAATCCCACGGACTTTGGCAGCTCTGAGACATGAAGTAGAGGTAGCTTGAGATAGTATCCCTCAAGAAGAAAAAAAACAATCTTATTGCAATGCCAAAACGTGTTAGGGAGTGCATAGATAATCGCGGAGGACAAACACATTATTAACAAATTTATCAAAAAAAATTGTGAACCCTTCGTTTTTTTTTCAAATTTCAATCATTAACTCCTTGCTATGCTATCTATGTTTTACAAAAAAATTAAAATTTGAACAGTTTCTTTGTCAGTCAGTATATTAATTAATTACCATCAGATGGCACTGCACACTACAAAACTCTAATATCGGATTCTATTTTATCCAACATTCCGCTGAAAAAAAAAAATGAAAAAAATTTGGTGGAAAATTCGAAGCTATCCACAAGGGTATCCACAACAACCCCTGACACCCCTTGTTCATCAAATCAGCCGATCCCACAATATAACTCAATTAATATCCACGTGGCCCGTATCGTTCAACATTTCAATGGAACGACAAGGGTAGAAGATGGATTGGATGAAAAGTTAATCTTTCAAGTAGAATCCCAAGTAATCTAGGGTCTTTTAGATGGCGTTTGCTCCTCGACTTCTGCCTGGTTCCAGTATGCCCTCACATTAATCACTCTTTTGGCTGCTTCATAAATCTCGCAAAGGTTGCACGGGAATGAGAGTTGGCTGGGATGCTTTGTAGAATATATTAGCGGGCCCTGTCTCACAACGACGGTTTTATTGTGGTTATCGGGACTTTGAAGGGTTAAGCGACGAAAGTAGGCCGTTAATTGTCAGTTGGAAATGTTGGGAAACGAAGAGATTCCGACAAGGATCTGTATGGATTAGATTAAGGATGCTTTTCTCTGCTAAGGGAGTTTGATGGATAATCTGGTTTGACGATGCAGCAATATGAGTTTAGGGCGTTTTCACTTAGAATTAAAGATTTCAATTCCCCACCTATTAAAGTTACATAAGGTGTCCCTCAAGGTAGTCATCTGGTTCCCATATTATTTTTAATTTCTATAAATGATGTTACCTAGCGTTCAGATATTACACAACTACAACTACACAAGTCCATTGAACCAGAATGATGGAGTCTTTTTTGAAAATTTTGGAATCGAACTAAAAATCTTCCATGCCCCCCCTTTCTGGTCCACCTTCGTCTCAGTTGCCAGGAAGATTTTTCTTGTTTTAGTGCGACGGCACACATTGAATATTAATTCACTTTTATTTCGTTGAGACGGTTTTTTTTAGGTTTCATTTATATAACCAGCACTGTTTACTTTTTAGTAGCAGTGGCAGCAATTTATAAGGTTTTTCGACGATGAGCCGTTTGGGTATGACATTCCAGACTCGGTAGGATGATGGTATTTCACATCAGTGTGAAGTATCCTCATCACTCTTTCGTTTTTTAGGGAGAGACCTTCAGCAACCGAGGTCCGTTTCACTTTGTTACTCGACTCTGAGTAGTATAAATATTTAGGGTGTAAAGAGGTTCTCATCAAGCTCCTTTACACTCAACCCTCTTTCATTTCTAGAGACAGGCCTTCAGCTACAATACTTGTAAATATTGGAAAAAAAAGATTTGATACTCTAGATATCTAATCCTAATATGAAATGAGACGGTGAAGTGAATACTCATTCTTAAAAAAATAATTTATGGGACTCAGAACTCAGAGTCCGTTGATGACAAGACAATGTAGTTAAAGAATTGCAACACAAAAGTCAATTAATTACTGTCTGTTTTATTGAAAGTGATTCAAACTTTTATAGGTAATGTTTTCTATAATCTATATTATGCAACATATTGTGGTTCTGTTTCAAAATGTATTACTTTATCGAAGAATCACGAATAAGTAAACAACATAAAATCTATTAATGAGCTAATTATCAGAATAAAAAAAACAACTATGTTATGGATGTTAAACAGGACCGGTTCAGCTATTGAAGAATTGTGGTTAGAGAAATATTTCACTTATAAGATCTGTGATACGAAAAAGAATCATCATAATGGTTGGTTTAGCAGAATTTCTGACATGGCGAGCTCTCTGTTACGAATCGCAGTGTTTTATCCCGATATTAATGATAGAATCCTCTGTGAGTTGTCTCAGTAGTCCCTGCTTTATACACCTACACACTTCCTGAACGGAGTGTGGTGATAAACAGTGAACGTTAGTGCCAATATACATTGGCATGAGGGTGTACTGGAATTAATAGGGGAAACTCAAGAGCTTTGCTTATATAGACAGGAGTTATTCAGGTGAATTCGGACAATGAAGTATTGAGAATCAATTTTCACTTAATGTACATTTTTTTTGACGTCATATTTTGACCGACACGGTTATTGAAAAGTTCTTTTTCGCCGCTGGAGGAAAATATTTAGCCTAGCAATGATAACTATCAACTATTAGACTTCCACTCTGCTGTGGAGCTTGGTCGTGTATGGTCTCCTGGAGAGGGTCACGGCAAGTGGTTTCCATACTCAGGCGTATACCTACGACATAGTGGTGACTCTGAGAGGCAAGTAAGACAGTTCAATACGTGACCAAATGCAGTTATACTTTTGCCAGTGAGTGTAAATATCTGGGTGTTACTCTGGATAGTAAGCTCAACTGGGGGATTCATATAGACAATACTTTTTCCAGAGCCACTGCAGCCATGTGGGTCTGCAAAAAACTCTTTGGAAAGACATGGGGAATGAGATCGGATATGGTACTGTGGTTATACACTACAGGGCGTGTATTCACATAACTACGGACAGCCAGGCCACGCTGAGGTCTCAGCAATCATATTTGCAGAGGATCTCTGCTGATAAGGGAGTGCCGTAATACTATAACGCAACTGGCCAGAGGGAATAAAGTAACTGTACTATGGGAATCGGGGCATTGTGGTAATGAAGGAAACGAAAAAGCCGATGAACTTGAAAAAAGGACATCAAGGTTAAAACGCAACAATGGGAGTTGGACAATACGAAAACACTCTTGAGAAAAACTCCAGGTCTTACTCAGGCAAACAAATTTATGGTGCTAACCTACACTAGGAAGCTTCTGAAGCTATCACGAGCTGAGCTTCGGATAATGATGAGACTGCTGACAGTACACTGTCGGTGCAAATACCTTTTGTACCGCATGGGTAAGTCAACAGATGAGATATGCAGGCTGTGTGGAAAGGAAGTAGAAACAGCAAAACAGTCCTCGTCTGACTGGCCTAAGAACCACTCACATGGGAGAGTTAGTTCTGGATAATCACAAAGTAATAGCCAAGGCTCCTAAGGATATTGTCAGATTAGTTAACCGTATCGACGTTCTTCCTGTGTTTGTATGAATAGGTAGAGTTAAGAACAAAAAATCAAATTGGTCGCAGTTCCTCCAAGGTTAATAGAGCCACAACGACCCCGATCCAGAGAATACTAATAACTATTATACTTCATCTTTGGCAAAATTAATTCAGCATGACATTCGCAATCAGGCGAATTTTCCATTGATCAATCAATTTGAACGATCGTAAATGTGAATCTTATTTGAAGGAGGACCTCCAGATTTTATGAATTTCGATAAGTTTGCAAAAAAATTACATATTTTATTCGGAGAAGAAATGTTGTCAGATTAGTTAACCGTATCGACGTTCTTCCTGTGTTTGTATGAATAGGTAGAGTTAAGAACAAAAAATCAAATTGGTCGCAGTTCCTCCAAGGTTAATAGAGCCACAACGACCCCGATCCAGAGAATACTAATAACTATTATACTTCATCTTTGGCAAAATTAATTCAGCATGACATTCGCAATCAGGCGAATTTTCCATTGATCAATCAATTTGAACGATCGTAAATGTGAATCTTATTTGAAGGAGGACCTCCAGATTTTATGAATTTCGATAAGTTTGCAAAAAAATTACATATTTTATTCGGAGAAGAAATGTTGTCAGATTAGTTAACCGTATCGACGTTCTTCCTGTGTTTGTATGAATAGGTAGAGTTAACAACAAAAAATCAAATTGGTCGCAGTTCCTCGAAGGTTAATAGAGCCACAACGACCCCGATCCAGGGAATACGAATAACTATTATACTTTATTTCTGACAAAATTGATTCAGCATGACATTCGCAATCAGGCAAATTTTCCATTGAACAATCAATTTAAACGATCGTAAATGTGAATCTTATTTGAAGGAGGACCTCCAGATTTTATGAATTTCAATAAGTTTGCAAGAAAATTACATATTTTATTCCGAGAAGAAGTGACTTTTCATGGGGTGCCTCCAATTAGCCGCAACATTACATTCGCCGGGTAAACACAGACACGCCATGAAAAGTGACTCTTATCCTCCTTATGAAAAAATGTTCTATTTTCGATATAACTAGTGGAATGGAAAAATCTCAAAATTGTTAATGAAATCTGAACAGGAGAGTGAATTGTGGCGTCTTTTTTCACTTATAACATGAAACATTTGATATTATTGTGCCCGTGAAGAATATATGTAGGATCCAGTTTATTGTTCCCTGAAAATAATTGAGATGGTCAACCGGATGCTTGGAGACCTATTAGTCTCTTCAAGTGCCAAGGGCATGACAAATTCAATGAATTTACAGGGAACGAATTGTTATTGTACATAATGTAAAAAGGATGTGTAATTCTTCGGGGTGTCGAAGAATGTGTCATGTCGGTTGTAAAACTTAAGAGATTTACTGGGGTTGGGAAACAAGACGGTTGTACCAGATGTGTTACATATGTTTCTCAGGTTCTAGTCCTTCTAGAATATTCGATTTCCAGGAATCCGCGAAGATCTTTGGGGGCGGTACGGCAAAAGCCCTTATTGGACTAGGAGATGGTACTTTCCCCTAAGGGTGTGGCCAAAACGAAAAGAAGGGAGGTCGATGTTCGAGACAGGGTAGTTCCAATCGGCAGAGAGCACAGATGAAATTAAACCGAAGACGGGTACAGACGGTACAGTTCAACTTAAGCCGAAGACGAGTCAAGTTCGGTCGGTCAACTTAAGACGTAAGACGAAAAGACGGTTCGCGGGCTAGATTAAGACGAGTCGCGAACAAGTTAAAGACGAGACGACCAAAACTTGTAATAAGACGAAGACGTGACATATCGAAGACGTTTCGAGTAATTAAAACTAGAGTTAAAGACGAAATTCAGTACCGTAGTGAGAAACTTGTTAATTAAGAAGTAATTAGGATCTTCTCAATACTGAGTTTGTACTGTATAATTGTGGCTTTGTAAATAGATGTAAATAATTCAAAAGAGTTTAATTATTACAAATCCAACAAAGTCACGGAGAAAAAGACGAAAGGCCAGGTAATCGAATCATACCTCTTGACGATCGATTATCCAAGCCTACATATATTTCGTCAAGGTATTGATATCGTAATATGCTCAAAGCCTTCATTCTGTATAGTTTCTGCAAGACAACTGTGATCGTTGTTATTACTTATTGTATATATTTTCCAAGAAAGTGATTGCCCTTGTCATACATCTCAAAATTCTGAGTAACGCAGGAAAACATTTGATACGTACCTGTAAAATTTAAGATTCACACTCAAATACACAGTTACATTGAATAATTTCATTGTGTTTCCAACAGAACACCATCAATCATCAAAAAATTTCAGCCAAACCAGCAAAATCCATTATTGTTACATGGTGAGTGTAGAAACTCTTTCTCGATTTTTCTATAGAATTTAAGTTCCTATTCTTTCCGAGATAAGCTTTAACGGGACAGAATGATGTTTTTATTTTTGGATTCTGCTCATTTCAAAATTTAAACTGAAAATTTGAAGTAATATTGATTTTTTTGCCTAAGATTTATTATTTATATCCAGATTTTTCAATGGATATGATGAATAAATGAATCAAAATCTAAGAAGTATAGACAATCCTGGAAAGGACTATTCGAAAACAATTTTGAAGGCAATAACAGTGTTGATTATACAAGGATATTCAACTCATGTAAGATCTAAACTCTAGCTATTACAATATATTACAATTATATTGCAATATACGTTACTATTCACAATTCACAACGTTCCTCTTCAAATATTCTCTTTGAAAAACATGTTTTAATGCTCTGGTGTATTTTTGATGTGTTTTTGTAGGAGTTAAGTTTTTGATGAAATTATTTTGTATCATTTTAGCTCCATATACTGTCTTGTCATTTTGCGATTTCTTTGAGATAAGCTTCTTTTATTTCCTTCCTTAAGATTTTTCCAGATGCATTCTTAGGTATAGAATCAACCACTGCTATACCACCCTTCAGCTGCTTATATCTCGCTACTTTTTCGTTTACAAATTCATTAAGCTTTTCCACATTCAATTCTTCTCCTGCAACAACGTAAGCTCTGGGAACTTCACCAGAAGTCCTATGTGGAATTCCTATCACTGCAGCATCTGCTATCCCAGGATAAGAACGTATGACAGCCTCCAGTTCTGCTGGTGCTACTTGGTTCCCTTTAACTTTTATCAGTTCTTTTAAACGGTCTGCGATAAAGAAGAATCCATCTTCGTTATAATATCCCAGATCTCCCGATCTCAACCAGTTATTTTCAGTTATAGTATTTTTGGTCTCTTCCGGTAAGTTATGATATGATTTCATCACTTGTGGTCCTTTGATTAATAGTTCTCCTATTGTATTTGGTCCTAATGCTGTTAGGTTGGGATCTTCCGGATTGACGACCTTCATAAGTGTGTTAGGTAGAGGTCTTCCGATCGAACCTCTGTATGATTCCATTTTCTCCATGATGCTAGGGTAGAGATAGGAAGCTGAACAAGCTGATTCTGTCATGCCATATCCTGACAATTTATAGCATTATTATAATTTTGGATTGATAAGGGGCAAACATTTGTAAATATAAAGAATTTCACATAATTTCCAGACAGATATTTAGAACTAAGGGCTATCTATTCTTCCCAAAACAAACGTCATGAAATATTCGTATGAACAAATATTTGTTTAGTGCATTTAAAATGAAGGAAGTACCAAATTATATTGTCACCATTTTTCACCAAGATACGACTGATCTTACCTTGCAAGAAATGTATTTTATTTCCAAATTTATCTATAAAAGCTCTTTCGTCAGATGCTGAAAATGGCGCTCCACCACTCAAAATAGCACTGACACATTCTAGGTATTCTTTCTTGACCGCTTCATGGTATGTTAGCATCAGCACTGAAAAAATTGATTGATTCAATTAGCATCATCTGTCCTGAACAAACATATGAATATGCAGTTTTTCTACAATACTATTTCAGTTCCAAAAAAAATATGTATCATTAGGAATGCGATAAAATGTTATTTAGATTGAACTGATATTGCTAATTAGTTTATTTTTCCTCAATTCCTGAAATTAGTCTTCAAAACATTACGGGATTGTGATGTCAGTTTTTTTGTAAAACTTGAGCTGTAGCGTCAAGTACCTTCTTTTGTTTCAATATTGGGCGTTCTGCCGAAAATATTTGCAAACATTGTCTATAATCTTATATATTTCTTTCTCAATTCAAAATTATAACTGACTGCCAGTATGGTTTTAGAGAAGTTAGGTCTACAGAAACAGCGACATTCTCTTTTTTTGTTTATGTATATAAAAAATTAGACGGATGCATGTTGCTGGTTTTTTTTTGACATGTCAGGAGTGCTTGATGTACGTATTGTACACTGTATTGAAAGAAAATTATATAATTTAGATTAAAATTGGATACATTTTTCTTAAATAATTTCGACAATTTTGCGTCGGGAAAATATAGTATGAAAAGTAAGATGTATTATATTAAATATTATATTATATATTTATTTATTATAATTAGTTTTCACTTGGTTCTGTGCTGCGACCGTTAATATTTTTTCTCTTCATAAATTTCACCTGGAATTTTGATAATATTTGTTAAAGATACATACCTCAGTCGCGGTTTGAGCGAGGAATTTTGGGGTCTACATAATTTGTTGATAGAAAAATGTTTTGATTTATAATGGATATGCAATTATAAACAAACTTATCCTATAATAATAGAACAAGTCCAATTTTCCATTGGTTGTCACATGATTATTTTAAATGATATAATGGACATTGGGTTTCATGTTGGAATACGAAGAGTTTTATAATTTCTGGTGGTATATCTATGAAATCTAAAAAACAAAATTAATGGCCTTCATTTCACAGCTCATTCACAGAATAGAATCATTCATTGATCCCTTCCGAAATAAGAGAAATTGCCATTAGTTTTGTTCTGAATTATGTATAAGAAAAAAATTAACAAAAAAAGACTGGAGAAAAGCTGACAATATTGATGACTAAATTATTTTATAAAAATCCATTTTATATTGGAATAAAATAATATATTTTATGGAATTTCCACATTTTATTGACACGACTGCTTTCAATTTCTACCTAATTTTCAAATGTACAAAAAGAAGCTCTTCCTGAAACGCCATGATTAAATATTCTGCAAAGTTTGGAAAGTTTTAGTTTCCCATCCCGATGAGTATTATAAATCATTCCATGTGTTCGCGTATTGCGAATTTCAGCACTAACAAAATTAATATTATTTTCGAAATAAGCCTTTATTATAACTTTGTGTCCCAAGGGAAATTATCCGAATCTGCCTTTTCTATCCCTTAATCTTTATTAACCATTTTGAATGGATGGCAAGATAATGATAACTGTAACACTGAAAGGAATCTATGTTTATACTGCAGCTTCGGGATTCAAAGATTAGACCCAACAATAAAATCCCCAGTGTCTCAACAAACCGGATTCACTGTCATTTACTTTTCAACCTCCAATAACGAATCAAATATCATTGTTGCATTGTATGATTGCTAGAATTTGTTGATTCTTTGTTTTTCAATGATTTTTCAACGTTGAAAATTTATGGAAACACGTCGAAAATAAATACCTTAGGTTTCACGATTTCGAATTATATTTTTTAAAAAACTAGAATTGACCATAAAGTAATTTCAACTTACCTAATGGTGGGACTATATATAATATTGTGCTCTTATTATCTTTTAGGGTAGTGATGAACAATTCTGGACTGAAGTTGCGCATTGCTATCATTTTACCTCCTACTAGACTTGAACCGTAAATAATTGCTTGCCCAAATATGTGATAATAAGGTAGGATGGTTGGGAGTATCTCCTGATGAGTTCCTGTAAAATAAATATATAATTTGAATATATCAGGTGGTACAACGAAAACTAAACACCTCGATTTTCCGACTTCGAAATGAAAATTTGAGTAATCGCTCAAACCGACGACTTCTGATTCTAGGGGGAACAATTTTTCCGCTTTTTTCATCCTCGTATCTTTAACCTCGTAACAGGAGTGAGCACAACCCCTTGATTTTGAATAGGGATGAGGGGTGTTGCGATAACTAACTTCGAAGATCGTATCAAGTACTATCTGCCCCTTAAATTTCTCTTCAAAATATCCACCGATAATGAAATAACAGCGAAAATAGTGAAAGAGGCAATGCGCAATTTATCTCGAGAATAATATTCTTATTCGATACATTTCAAAGGTAATTAGTAGTAGGTGAGTACTCTTTAACTATTTTACCTGTCATTTCATTATCGATGCAAATTTTGAAGCGGAATTTTAGGATCAGATACTACTTTATAAGATCTTCAAAATTAGGTATCGTAACACCTCTTTCTACTCAAAATCAAGAGGTTGTACTCACGCTTGTTATGGGGTTGCAGTTACAGGGATGCGAAGAGCGAAAAAGTTGTTCCCCCTCGAATCAGAAATTGACGGGTCCGAGCGATTTTCCACATTTTCATTTTAAAGTCGAGGTGTTAAGTTTTCGTTGGACCACGCTGTAAAAAGTATTGCAACAATTGATAGAAATAACTATAGAAATGTAATTAGAACATTTTTTCTATGAGACAAGATGAAACTCTTCTTCGTACAAGAAGTATTCTATTTGCAAAACATAAAATATATGAAAAGTATAATAAAAACGTAAAATTATATTAAAATTGCAAATCTTAATGTCGACCTGAGGCTCGATCTTTGATATTAAGGGTTAGTTTTCAAGTTTGAAATTAAATTCAACCATAGATTTATAGATTGATAGTCAATAATAGGATAATTTTTTCACTAAGCATATTTTTAAATTTATCTCAGGTGAAAAGGTAGGGTATTGTTGTGTTCCCCAATTGCCCTTTTTTTACTCCTAACGGTTGATAGTTATAGCCTGGCCAATCTGAAAAACTGTATAAAATCATCATAAATGAAACAATTAGCGATAATCAAAGGTATTAAATATGTAATCATCGTCATTTCTCATCGTTTGTTCTAGAACACATGATTTTCAAGATATTCCAGAATGAATGATATCAAATCAATGAAAAATTCCACTAAAAACACCTTAATAATTATACCTGAACAAGAAAATTCCTTGAACACAGCTAATGCTATGTTTTCGCGCTTTTTTTTGTTCAATCAAAGTCATAGATAATTCACTTCCTCCTAAGAGTCATGCAAAACAAGATTGTTTTCACGACTGATACATAATTAGTGATTTGAAATTAGAACTTGATTGAAGAATGTAAGTTATTCATTACTTAATGAAGAGCAATTTGATTTTTGACTGCATTTCATTTCATCAATTGATATGAAATGATAGATAGATAGATAACTGTCATTTATTACGGAGCAAACGGTCATCGACCTTGGGTCCTTCAGCCTATTCTTGCAGATAAATTATTTTCACATTTCTGGTAGTAGGTAATAAAAAAAAACTTTTTTCGGCAACCGTCCGGGAAGTGCTCACTTCCCAGACGCTTTTCCTCTGAGAAAGTAGCATTTCCCGGCCTAGTCCGGAAAGTACGCACTTCCCGGACTAGGCCGGAAAAGAATCATAGAATCCATAGCAATCGAGATAACGGCTGACAGTTCATATGAAATTAATTGTCAAAAATTTGCATGTTTTTTTATCGCAATCGTAATAAAATATGGAAAGCAGCAGCGATAGTGTTATTTTACATGGTTGCCGAAAATGGTAATTTACGTAACAAGTCCGGAAAATAGGTTTTTTTTTGGACGAATAGACAAAATTCCAGGACGAGCGTAAGCGAGTCCTGGAAGTCTGTGAGTCCAAAAAAACCATTTTCGGGCGTGTTGCGTACGATATTTTTTCGGCTACCATGTAAAATAACACTATCGCTGCTGCTTTTCATATTTTATTGCGATTGCGATCAAAAAACATACAAATTTTTGACAACTAATTTCATATGAACTGTCAGCCGTTATCTCGGTTTCTATGAATTCTATGATTCTTTTCCGGCCTAGTCCGGGAAGTACGTACTTTCCGGACTAGGCCGGGAAATGCTACTTTCTCAGAGAAAAAGCGTCCGGGAAGTGAGCACTTCCCGGACGGTTGCCGAAAAAATATTGTACGCAACACGCCCGAAAATGGTTTTTTTGGACTCACAGACTTCCAGGACGAGCGTAAGCGAATTTTGTCTATTCGTCCAAAAAAACCCTATTTTCCGGATTGTTACGTAAATTACTATTTTCATATTAAATTCTAAATAAGTATATTGAGAAAGGTCTTTATTGGGTGTTTTCTTGAGGAGTTGTGGTTATTATCATCTTCGTAGAGAGCTAATACATCGTCTTGCTTTCTGAATTTTTCAACAAATCTGGTTGATAGTTTATTTAGTCTGAAATAGTCTGGATCATATTGGTTCAATCTTAGAGGTTGAAGAGAGTAAGACGTTTGGTGGATTGTGGATTTATCAGGTGCCTCATTATTGTAATGGTGATTTATGCTTTTTCTATATTTCTCAATGATGGTTATAGAACGATTTTTCTTAAATACCCTACTACCCTAAAGAATAAAATACTATCTGTCATCCGAATCAATTGAAATAATCTAATATTCTAATTTCTCAGCCAAGTTTTTTTTTTTAACGGCGAGGAATCTTATTATTATCTCACTTGATTTTCATATTTGCATTATCTTAATAGTAAATAGGTACCTGAGGCCTCCTTTTGGAAATCATTGTCACAAAAGCAGGTTTGTAATGCGGACGAAATGATATTCTTGTGAGTGAGCTCGACACCTTTTGGTAGACCAGTTGTGCCACTTGAGTATGGCATTAGAACAACATCGTCAGGTTGACCAAGAATTATTTCTGGATAATCAACTTTGCCATCAATAAATTCTTCAATATTGATTGTACTTTCGGGAATGCTTTGATCTCTCTGAAAAATTCTACCATGATGATATTAATTCGTCTAAAGCAATTTTTAGGTTTTCATATTCCTACCTCAGTTTTGACTACCAAGACTGGTATTTTTCTTCTAGCAATTCTAAGAGCTTTCCGGATATTTGGGTGTATTACAACTTCGGTAATTATTGCTTTTGCTCCAGAATCTTGGATCTGACGTGATATTTCTTCTGCAAATAATAAAAGTGATGCTTCAAGGAATCAAAGAAATATACTGCTCTTCAAAAAATAGGGAACTAAAGAAAAAATTGACATATATTGACATTTTGAAATCATTGTAATGGCAGTAAGAGAAAACCGCAAAAACTGCCTATGTGTTTTTATGCACTCAGTTACATATACACATTTTGGAACCTTATATACGGGTGTTGTTCAAAAAATTTAAAGTTTCCTAATTTTTGAAGAGCAGTATACCTATATAAATGTTAGGTCTCAAGTGAAGAATTGCTTCAGTTCGTAACCCACTGTATAGAGAATGACTAGACTTGAAAATTCTTTATGCAGTATCAAAAGTCAAGAAATTGAATTGCCCATAGTCCATCGAATGTTTTGAATGAATTTTTATCTGCAAGTTTCAAAAAACTGGCTCAGAAGTAATGTCAAGAGCTTATTTTAGTTCTTCTTAAAAAGTTTTAATAATTTATTTTTGAAGGCTTCTAGTGATGGCAGCATTTTTGGCATAGTACCATTTGTGTCATCAAAATTCCACATTTGAAATCATTATTTTGAGCAATCGATACCTACTCATTGGGCAATCTTAGGTAAAACAGATTTTCCAATAGGATGGAATGATACAATTTGAAACATTTAAATTGACAACATTGTTTCTTTTTAATTTCTTTTTTTGTTCGGTTGTCATTTGATCATGGAAAGATGAACGATTCAATAATGTTTAGAAAATGTTAAATTTTTTATCAAAATCTGTGGTCATTCTTGTATACTGAGAAAAATTTGAAAAGAATTCCTGGAAAACATTATCCAGAAATGGATTATGTACTTATAACCGAAATAATATTTGTTTTTTCATTTCAAGATCCTTCAATAATCCAGCTAGTGTCTTCACATGTCCCCATAATGAGCAAAAATTCTCCTATGAATCCTTTGATTTTCCTAGTTTACCCCAAGAACAGCTAGTAGCTAGTAGCTAGGCAGTGTTTAAAGTCAATAGTTTCATTTTCGCTTCAAATCATTCACAACATAACATACGAAGGATTTTGGACGATTCGGTGGCTACATATAGTTTATAAATAAACATATAGAGCTTTGCAAATGAATACATATGCCCAATGTTACCTGATGTGAATGCAGAACTCACAGGAGAAACAATGAGATTGGCTTTCATTATACCCAAGTTGATAATGGGGAATTCAGGAATGTTACGAAGTATTATGGCAACCACGTCACCATCTTTTAATTTCAAACGCTTTCGGAGCGATTTTCCTAATGTTGTACTCTTGTCCCTCAGCTGTCCAAAGGTGTACTTTTTCTTCGTTTCGGCACATTCCTGAAAAATTATGTGCTTAAAATTGTACTTATAATAAGGTCTTAACGAAAACAAAAAAAAAGAATTAATACTGATTTGTATCCTGTATATTAAGACCTTAAAGGCTTCTCAAATTAAATTATGAGAAATTAGAATTTTTTTGCGGTCTAAATGAAAACAATAAATAGAATTAATACTGATTGGTACGTTGTAGATCTAGACCTAGAGGTTTGGAGTTTTTCCAAAATTCACTTAAGGGAAATTCGAATAGTTAAAACTTCATTTCGTTGACATTTTCACGAGTCGAGGTAATTTGTGTTGAAAGATGAAAATACGTATAAAAATGAAATTTACAATAAAAATAGTGTAAAATTTGCAGTGTTTTTATCAATGAGTTTGAATTGAATTTCTGCGTACCTAATTGGTGGGTGCACAATGAAGACGGATAGAAAAGACCTCGATTGCAGGTGGGAAGTAGATGAAAGAATTTTATTTGAAATGTATGTTATTTCCGTTCTTTGGTGTCTCTAGTATTCTTCAGCTGCAACAGTTATCTTTTAGCTTCCAAGTCAGTTTACTTCGGTTATCCTCCCACATGAATCTGCTAGGAAGTTTCGGCTCTTTTTCATGTACAGGGTGTCCCAAAACCGATGCTCACTGAGAGCATCTTGAGAATTATGAGAGTTAGAGCAAAAATATTCAAAGACTCTTATCTCTTTTTTCGAAATATATAATAAGATATCAATCGAAAAGCAGATTTTAGATATCTCAATTCGTTCTTGAGTTACAGGGCATTTCGGAAAAATGTCTGTTTTAAATATTTCGCCATATCTTGGTTTCTGCTAGGGATATTCAAAAAGTTGTAAAATATTTTTTCTCTAATTCTGTGGTTATTCCTTTCATTCTTCCACATCTTGTAGAACAAAATCGTGCGAGAATATATCAGAAACGCACAGTTTTCATGGTTATATTTTATTATTCTATGTTGGTACTCCGAACTTTCCGCCACGGCTTTATCTGTCAATTCATCAATTTGCCTTAAAGAAATCAGTTCTGCCAACCAACATTTTTCAATGCAAAAATCACTAAAATATATTTATGGAAATATTTCATTAATTTCAATGAAAATGCAATGAATTAGAGAAAATAATGTATAATACTCGTACAGAAGGCTCATTCTACCACTCGTTCATTCCAAAACTCGCCACTTCGTGGCTCGTTTTTGAATTTTGAACTCGTGGAAGAATATCAATGCCTTCTGCACTTGTATTATAAATAACTATTCAGTGATTTTTATGGTTTATTTGATACTCATAACAGATCATAGGAATTTACCACCGTTTTAGAGATAAGGAAGAGAATTGGTGTATGGGACACCTAATATTTTTTTAACCCCTTTTTTATAGCCGCTGATTTGACGAGAAGTATTCCGTTACTTGTTTTTCAAAAATACCACCCGTTTAAAAAATATTGTGTTATATATGAATAAATATTTTTCCGATTTAAAAACACCAACACTAAGACTGTTATTAATTTCTATGATCTTTTATGAGTAACATATAAACCATAAAAATCATTGAAAAAAATTGTTAAGAATTTTTCGATTATCTCGAAGAGAAACAAAGATATAACGAAATATTTGAAAGTCATTTTCCAGAAACACCCTGTAACTCCAGAACAAAGCACAATATTTACGATCTGATTTCTGATATTTCGAAAAAAGGGGTCGGGGATCCTTGAAGATTATAGTTTGCGAGATGCTCTCAGTGCGCATCGAATTTGGGACATCCTGGTCTTGATTATATGATCGAAATTATTAACACAACACAAGAAATTTCGTTTCAATGGCCAAATATTGAGCTATCTTTATATGTATATAATATATTTTATATTCTTTTGAAATTTCTCATGGTTTTGGTCATACAATCAAAACAAAACTTAGCGCGACACTTGAAATTGTCATTTTATATTCAAACTCAAATTTCCATCTCGATGGAATATGTAGTTTTGAAATTATGGAATATAACAAGATATTTTTGGACGATTCTATCACTAAATTTTTGAAATTATTCAATTAATCATATTCTCATAAGAAATTTCGTGGATAGATATTTCTACTCACTATTGCGATAAAATTTTCGAATTTGTTTTGATACTGCGTCAAAAATTCTGGAAGAGTAACGTTTGGCACAATAAGATCAGACTGACCCGAATTAACCACATATTCGCTGGAGATGTTATTCACCAAATTTCTTCTGCATAGTTTTTTCAGATTTGGCGTAGATAATTTTTTTTTAACACAACGTAACACGAACATAACTTTTCGTTCAAGTCACGAATGAGAGTGAATCTTTGTTAAAGGTTATCTAGGGTCCATTTATGTATTGAAAAGGCATAGGCGTATCGTAGGAATAGATAATACTTCAGACATTTTAGATATTTATTCTTAATTTCCTATAATAAACCTGAAGATACTAAGGTATAAGTATAAACTATTCCAAATTGAAAACGTTGAAGATAAATAAAGATTCCTTGCATAATCTGCAATCAATGTTTATGTTTAATAAACTATTATTATTATTATTATAAGGGTTTGGGTATTTCAGTTGAGTTCGCGTATTCTCCTTGCGTCTTCTACTGCTATAACAAAATGTTTCTCTCAGGTGTTTCCTTATTTGTATTATCTGATATTTTTATGAAGTATTTACTCATTTCTATCGGAAATGTATCCATGGATTCTCAGTACCTTTAATGATGAAAAATCGTAGTATTTTCTTTTTAACGAGGTTAAGTACATATATCACATCGTGGGTTTAATCAATCAGCAATAGATTCATCCGTTAAATAACTATCCACGTAACTATCATAATTACACAAAGTTTATATACATGGAATTTGGCTTGCAATCGATTGAAATCAGTATTGTGCTCTTCAGTTCGAAAATTCGATCCGATTTCAAACAATAAAAAACAATGCAGGAAATAGTCACGTGAAGTCAATAGCTTTATGAAGGTTGTTCATTCATGCACCAATTGCTCCCTCGGAGATCACATCACATAGGTATATCTATGGGTGCAATTGGTGTCTTGAAATAACTAGCTCAAAAGCATTCGACTTCAAGTACTTAATTATGCTTCACTACTTTTTTTTATATCCTGATCGGAGCTTGAAATAGTTATGTTTGTTTTATATTGAATTCTCAACACAGTGAGATGTTTTGTCACCGAAATATAAGTTTTTTTCGAGATTTTGTTTGAATATTTTTTTCTAGGAAGGAAGATGACGCTGTAAAAATGAAATTTTGCATATGCCTGAAATTTTTTACAAATTCCAAGGTGAATTATGTCCATTATTCGACCGTGGCATTCGAGATCAGAACTTACTCAGAATATTTCAAGTTTCTAGGTTTTTCGTTCAGGAGTTTTCGTGTTTACGCCTGGTAGCCGGATATACGTTATCGTCTGAGACTATTTCCGACCGAAAATTGGAGAATATAGATATAAAATGATAGATCGATCTGTTGGAGGAACGAGTGCTTAAACATCATGTTGAAGAATTGATAACTTATACGGTGATGATGAACATAATTTCTCATCTCAATTATTTTAGGAGTTTGAAATTTTACAAGACTATTCGGATTTGAATCAAAACTTCGAACTATTCTGTGAGATGAGGGGAAAGACCGAACTATTGAAGAAGTATTGCATTTTTTTATTTTGAGATTCAATATCCTCTTATCTAAGACACTCATCATATCACCTCAGTTTTATCATCGTCTGTATTGAGAGTACATTTCATCTGGAAAGTCTTTTTTTATGAATTTTGATAACATTCCTGATAAGATTCAGAAAAATACAAATTTTATAATAGTGTTAATAATTTCATTCTGAATGCGAAATATCTCGAAAAGTCAAAAAACATGTATCTACCTAAACGAGTATTATTATTATTATTGCAAGGTAAAGAGTTGAGGCCAAGCCTATAAACTCACATATATTATTATATTATAATTTTAAATTTTATATTATTATATTATAATTTTAAAGCATATTTAGCAGTAGTACGATAGTTCCTTTGTTCCGAAATTCGATTAATATTTCAAAAAAGAATATCATAATTGAGAATTGCTGTATTCTTTGACGAATATTTTGATAGATTTTTAATGCTTCTTTGTTTTCTGACCCATTCCACTGAATGTCTGTTCGATCATTCCTATAAATATGTAGTTACATATTTGTATCTTACATTGAAGAATAAATATTATTATTTATCGTAGGCGTATCTGATGTTGTTCAGGATTTCACCATTGACCTTTCTATCTTGCAGTCATTTAAAGCTTCAACAAAATGGTGGAATATTTCGGTCTACACTAATTGGTAGTTAATCATAATTTGAACACAAATACAAGGTTCAAGTGTCTATTAGATGTTACTGGAGAACTGAGCCTATTCTAATTCCGAAAGTTTGGTTTATGATATTATTCGATATCCTCTACTAAGCTCAAAAATTATGCAACATTAATAACTTCCGGTTATACAGGGACTGGGAATAGTAAAAAAAAATTTTTTTTTTTGATATGATCAATAATTATTTGCAATTCTGAGCGGCTCTGTTTCAACTGCATTATTCCGAATAGTTTTCAAAATATCAATTAAAAAACTGCCAAAATGAAAATATGTTCAGTCAGTATTTCGTTCATTATGCTTATTCGCAATTGCCTGAGTATTCAGATTTTCGAAGTGCTACTTTTGAATACAAGAGGTATCATCACAGGGTGATTCAAATATTGTATTGAAAATTGTGGAAAAGTGTGTCTCTAAATTTTGTTTCCCAAATGAGAACCCTATTTTTCAATTCTTGCTTTAGATTCTGCAAGGAGAAGTAATAATATTTTATCAGAATAACGCTCCTTATTCCGATATTTTTGAATTATTTGAGGTTTTCTTGATTCATGTTGTAGTTCATCAAATCTTCATTAGAATTGTCTCTGTGATAAGAAAAAGTTGATGATTGGAAGAAGAAAATTTAAGGGTTTTGACCTAGCAAAATCATTATGAAATAGTATTCTTATTTTTCCTGGCAAAATCTAACGCAAGTTATTTTATTTCTGAGTGTTATACTTGAAGTAGTTGTTATTTCTATTCTGGTAACACTTTCGCCATTCGAGTTATGACAAAAAGTAAGTTTAATATTGGATATTGACCGAATGAGTCTATTCACGCTTGAAAAAAACTTGGAAATAAAAAAAATATTTCCAAAGTGGCAAATCTTCTATCAAGACATTTACTTTGAAAATTTAACTGAAATCAAATGCCTGAAGGAAATCACTACAATAACTGATATATTCAACAGAGAGGAACATCATTCAACACATAGAAAATACCCCACATAGGCCCTATTTGGGACATAGCGAATACTCAATAATAATTGTATTAGTGTAAGATACGAAATATGTTATATTCGATTATATAAAAAATACATAAATCAAAAGGCTGAAGGACCATAGGTCGAAGGCCATCTGTTTGTTTATAAGCAATAAAATACTGCTACTACTAGTACTACTACTATTCATTGGTTTTTTATTTTTTGCCAATTTAAAATGCAAATTTGAAATGTCCACCCTTTATATATACGTGTGGAAATTTTCTGTGTTGTTATTTTCCCTAAGATAGAGGAAATAATCCTCTGTATAAAATTTTCAGTGTTATCGTAAATAAACCCTTGACTATCGGTTTCGCGATAACCATGGGGGGGTCACTCTCTTCTGATTATCTATTTTTTGTTGTTTTGCTCAATAATTATCTGCAAAAATTGGAACTGGGAGATTTTTTGTTTATAAACATCACATTTGGAATGGAAATTTGTAACTTCTTCCTAATTCTTTCATTCGAAATAACGAGGAACCAACAATGTTACAGGATCGCTATACTAATTACAGCTCTTGAACAAACTTCGTGTGGTGGAGGTCAACAATTGATGTTATCACATTTCCATGCACAAATTGAATGTAAATGTTTATTGAATGATGAGCACATCCGCCGTTTATTTTACTCTACTTATCGATTTTCTACAGCATTATCTGTGATGTTGTTTTTTTTTTGTTAATGACATTTTATATACATAATCAATTTGAACATATGCTTGGGGATATACGAGAATATGAAAATATTCTAACTGATACAAATGCAAAATTACTTGACGAAACCATAGTACCTATTCGAACAATTACTTGCATTGTAGGTAATAAGTATATTTGTGGAAATCAAATTTCCTTTCATAAAAAAACATTAAAAAAATTGTGTTATTTTTAATCAATTCAAGATGAATTTACGTCAAGTAGAGAACCAAACAAACAAACATTTAGACCACAATTGCAAAAATAAATGAATAAATATTTGAATTTTTTATTTCCGAGAAGACCATATGGAAAAAAAATATTTTCAGTCTTCTGCAAGTTTTGATAATTAAATAAACAGAAAAAAACAAAAGAGTACAATTTATCATAGTTAGGTATTTAATTGAACAAAATTATATTTACTTTTTGGTATTTATGTATAAGTATTTATTTCGGAATAAAACATATTTTTCCAGGAAACCCTTTGTCGGATTTCAGGGAAAGGAAGAGACACCTGAATGTAGGAAAAACGGTTACCGGTTGATTTCAAATGTTAGTTTTGTCTTTCTAGACCTTAATGTCCTTGAGTAGAAAAGATGGTCTCTGGCTAACGCTGGTTATTGGGTGTTCTAAGTAGACAGAGCGATTAAAGCTACAAATGTAATTTTTATCATAACTTTTGAACCAGGAAGATATTTGAATAATTTTTTCGCTACTTCGCAGCTAAAATTGCTATTATTCGTTGACCGTTAGAATTTTTAATTTTTTGGGGTATCCGCTCAGCTATTTTGCTCGTACAATGTTTTATGTTTATTATTTCGCTATTTTCATAAGACTTATAAGGTAAACGCATATAATATCAGGCAAACCATAAAATACTTATAATTGAGTACAGGTTCCAAACGTTCTGGCTCCTGTTTAACCTACATGTGTAGTAAAAACCTTCAACTGGATCTTCGATCTTGTTTTCATCGATCTCATGACTTCGTCTGTACTTTATCCATAGTTGATGGTTTGTTCGTCTTGTGAAGCATAAATACGTGCTATTTCACCTTGAATATAGGAAGGAGACAAATTGATCTGATAGATGCCAAGTTGTTGAATTAATGCACCAGGGAGCGTCTAGATATTTGGTTTCACCCTCAGGGTAATCAACATAGTTCATTTCTCTATTTGCCAATTGCCTTACTTGTCATTACGAGTAGAGCATTCATCAAAAAGGAACAAAGCAACCCATATCAACTTTGTAGGGTTAGATACTGACTGCATCCCCCTTCAGAGCAGCGAGACTTGATGAATATAATAATAAATTAATATTCCAATGAAAATAATGAAAATAGAAAAATTCTTTGTGCGAAACAGCTAAGCGGAGATGTTTTCCACCTAGTCATGTAACTCGTAAGTAAAGATGATAAATACCCTCGAAAACTCAAAAAACAAGTAAGAATAGCATTTTCAGCTGCAAAATAGCGAAAAAACTATTCAACTATATTCCTTGGTGCCAAAATTATGAAAATAGTACATTTGTAGCTTTTTTCGCTATGTCTACTTTGAACACCGTATAACCTGAAAGAAAGAAGACCAGAGTCTTCTGATCAGCTTTTTTTATTAACAACTTAAAGGTCTACAAAAAACAATACTAATATCTGAAATTAACAGGTAACCATTTTTCATAAAATCAGCTGCATGGTCCTTCATTCATGCATCATGCAGGTGTCTCTCAAATGCTCGGAGTTTGTTGGCCGCATTTATAAAGAGGAAAAAAACCTCCCAATTCACATTTATTCAAAATTTGCTAAGTCTTTCTGAAAAAAGAGGGGCAGCTGAGGTCGTCTTAGATATCGGAGTTCAAAATTAAAAATAAATCAATGAAGATAATGTGAGTTTACAAACAAAGCTTTTTTGTTTCTTTTGGTCCAGATTTTTGGCAAATCTTGCCTAACCCGTTGATACGTTCAACTTCTACTTCCTATACAACAACACATTGTATCGCGAACATCAATTTCTTATTGACATAAAACTGATATTTTTTTGCCAAAATGAGTATAAGCTGGTCATTGTAATAAAGGCCAATGATTTTTTCCAGCAATTATTTACTTTTAGATACAATAGTAATATAGAAGTTTAGAGTGTTCAATCATTGCAATTAGAAGGTGTTCTTTTATCGTTGATGTTTAATGAGAAGGTATATTTTGATTAAGTGATTTTCATTGGTGAGAGTTTAAGTGCCTCAGTATGCGGAACAAACGTAGTGTTGTTTACTTCGCAACTTGTTTTTGATGATATTTGAATCTTGTGTGTTTAATTGTTGTTTGAAATAAGTATTCTCTTTATGAAAGTAATTTTGTTGAAAAAATATACCTAAATTAATCTTGGTTATTCAAAAACTTGATTCGACTGTATATTGTGTAGAAGGTATAAAATAATCATAAATTTCCATCTTCTGAATTTTGGAAATTTTCGCAGGTTTGCAATTTATTTCGAGTGATTTTTATAGTAATAACCTAATCTTATTTTTTGCTCTAGTTGTGGAGAATTTCATGATTATTTTTGAAGCTGTGAACTAGAGCTAGAGCTAGAGCTGTGAAAGTTAGAGTTTTTTATAAGTTTTTCTCTCATAGTATCTACACTTCACAAGATATTCAACTGAAATTTGGCTTAAATATTATCATTAATAGTGACATGCCAATTTCGATAGCAAATCTACAGGGTGATATTTTCTCTGGATCACTGTCCACTGTTTTCATCCAGAACAAAAAATAGTGTTCTAGAGAAAAACTTTAACATACTGTATCTCGAAACAAATGAGAATCGTAGAACATATGAGTTTTTTAAATTATTTTCACGTGTACATTACGCTCCTGGAGTTTGGCCCATTCCTCTCGACTCACCCTGTGTAAGCAACTAACGCGTATGGAATATCCCAGAATATAACTAGAACTTTAGAAGAAATTTTATTCGTGAAGTATGATTCGTAACTTTCATCAGATATTGGTCATATTGGTCAAATCGGAAGATCTTTCAAGAACATATGAATATCAGATAAATCATACATCAGACATTTCTCACACAACATTTGCTAATAATATAAAGGATTTGGGTCGAATTTCCTTCAAAGGGTATAAAGATAATAAAGGGTATAAAGATAATATATTATTTCCCATTTTTCAGAATTGGAGGATATGGAACTTTTCAACACCTTCACCTTGTTGGTAAGCACCTCCTTCCTTTTAATATGGTTTTGGCTGAAAAACAACTACAATTTCTGGAAAAAACGCAATATTGAAAGTAGTCATTACGAATATTTCTGGGGCAGCATGAAAGAAGTTTTCCTACAAAAAGACACTTTCTCAGATAGCACCAGAAAGATATACAGAGAGTTCAAAGATAAAGGTGCTAGGCATGGTGGACTGTTTTTTCTGTGGGTCCCACTGTATATGCCTATCGACATAGAAATAGTGAAATCCATCATACAAGTAGACTTTCAGCATTTTGTAAACAGAGGAATTTATGTTAATGAAAAAGCCGATCCTTTGAGCGCTCACTTGTTCAGTTTGCAAGGAAAGAAATGGAAGCTTCTGAGGAATAAGTTAACCCCAACTTTCACATCTGGAAAAATTAGAATGATGTTCGAAACTCTGGTGGACTGCACGAAAGGTCTTGAAAAATTAATGGATAAAGAAATGGGAAAATCAGTGGATATCAAAGACATTCTAGGTGAGGTTGACTCATTCAAACCTACTATTTCAAAAAACTTTATGATCACTAACGTATGCCGTGAATAAACTAACCTCACAAGTCACAGTGGGCTTGTTTTTTCTACGAGAAAGAGAAGTATTGGAAGGTTCTAATGTTAAATGTAGTATGGGTTGATTTTTTCACCCCTTCATGATAGAACTTCTGAATTGAAAATAGTAATACTTTATTAGTGTTAGCTAACTTCCAAACTTCATTTTTCCAATTGTTCCATATAGAAGATATTCAATAAAATCATTTTTCCACATTTTTGAGAGGTCAAATTCAAACTTGAAGGAAAACATTTTCAGAAGAATACAATAACCTATTCTTTTTGTTTCGTTTCTGTTGAATTTATTTTCAGTTTATCAGTATTGTTGCAATATTTTTTTTGCAACCTCGCTCATTATTGTAGGTGTTCTATTTCAATGTTATTTTGTTCATTGTATGAGTTGTACTCGTATATCAATTGTTAATAGAACTAATAGAGTTCTCACCTGAAAATTATCAGTTGGATTATGTCTACCTTCTATTGAGCGAGTCAAATGTGTATTCCGAGGTCAAAAGTATGGCCAACTTGCTTATTTCAAACGTAAAACTATCTTGAGTAGGTAGTTTTCGAATAATTCGCCGTTAAAAAATAATTGACGAATGCCAATAAGTAACTGAATTTCTCAAGAACACACTGTACAACATTAGATCTGTACTAAGAAATCGGTTATCAAGAAAATATTCACTGTTTCTTTGTAGGTGAAATAATAATTATTTATTTGATATACAACTTTATAAGGCGATCAAATAAAACTGTCGAAATTTTATTTAAAAAAAATTCTGCAAATTGATTTTGCTCTGTTATTTTCAATAATTAACCCTTGGAACCGGTAGAAAAAAATAATCATTCCTGAAATTTTCAGTTATGTAACGTACAGAATTTGAAAATTCAATTAAAAAAGCAAATCGAAGAATCAACCCAACATAATTAAAAAAACATTTCTCTAAACGAATCTACATGCCATCATGAGATTCGAAATATATATTGCTATGATGATACTATACTATGCAATATTTTTTAGTTTAACTATCTAGCACTTGGAGTTCTTTCAACTAATATGAATTTTTTAAATTTTTATTCGGATTTCGGAATTAATGACCCATCTGGAGGCTATTCGTTAAAATTATGTTAAATTGATAATTTTAAATTTTTTTCGTCAAAATATTCCGCGCTAAAAGAGAACAATGAGTTCAGCTCATCATTTCATTTTATAACAAAAAAATTCTATAATACTCTTGAAAAAAATATCAATGCATTTTGCAATTGTATTATAAATAAATATTTTATTCAAGGAAGATTCACAACGGATGTGATAGGAAGTTGTGCTTTTGGATTGAATTGCAATAGTTTGGAGGACCCCAAAAGTGAATTCAGAGTAAGAGGAAAATCTCTCTTCGAAAAAGAATTAGGACGAAGCATCAAAGATGCAATACTTTTTCTTCTTCCAAATCTTATGAAGAAACTGAACATGAAAATGATACCAGAAGATATTAGCAACTTTTTCATGACTGTCGTTAAAGACACTGTCGAATATAGAGAGAAAAATAATATATCCAGGAAGGATTTCATGGACTTACTAATACAACTGAAAAATAAGGGGAAATTGGTGGATGACGATCAGATTGGTACTGAACAAATCACAGAGGCGGAGAACTACATAACACTCGATGAAATTTGCGCTCAAGCTTTCATCTTTTTCGAGGCTGGGTTCGAAACTTCTTCCACCGCCATGACTTTTTGTTTGTATGAATTGGCCAAGAATAAGGAGATTCAGAAGAAAGCAAGGGAAGAAATGAGAATTGTCTTGAGTAGACATGAAGGAAAGCTCACATATGATGCCGCAATGGAAATGCATTATGTTGAACAAGTTATCAATGGTGAGTTATTTAATTGAAAATATTTTCCTTTTGATTTCAAAAAGGTTTATACATGATTGTTCCAACGGTTTCAATGAAAAATTTTAGTCATCGCAATCATAAAAGAATATATTTTTCTTTATTGTACAAAAACTCGCTTTAATAATCATTTCATGGTATACAGGGGTGATTCAAACATATGATTGCCTCAAAGATAACTCCCACTGGGCACAGGTACCTTGATATAATGTTGTTAAATGGTTGGGTAAGCAAACATTTCGCGGAAAATAACGTTTATTTGCTCGAAGTATTATATCAATATTGAACGTTGTTTTTGAACGTACAAATACGGTTTTATTGATTCTTCTTTGAATTTCAAGGTTCACTTAGAAAATTTGCGTTTGAAATTAAAGTCGAGGAATAATATCCTCCAAAAATTAGCAGGATCTTCATGGGGTGCTGATGCCAACACTCTTCGTACAGCAGCTTTGGCCTTGGTTTTTTCTGCTGCTGAATACTGTTGTTCTGTTTGGTTTAATAGTGCTCATGTTCATAAAATTGATGCACAGCTTAATGTTTCTATGAGAATTATTAGTGGGACTATTAGATCGACTCCTTTAGTTTGGTTACCGGTGCTATCACATATAGGTCCACCTCATATTCGTAGACAGGTTGCAGTCAAGAAATCTTGGGATAAATTTCATTTCTATCCGAACTCATTTCCTATTTTATCCTATTTCCCAGATTCTAGAACTGCTAGATTGAAATCACGCAAACCTTTATGGACTAACACCTTCCTTGAATTCAATGAAAGCGACAAGGAAATTTGGCGTTCGGGATGGACTTCTTCTAACGTTTTCAACAAAAGTCTTATTGTTGATCCCTCAGAGAAAGTTCTAGGTTTCAATCTTCCTAGGAAAATTTGGTGTATTTTGAATAGACTTAGAACTGGTCATGGTCGTTGTAATAGTACCCTCTTCAAATGGTGTTCTATTGATAGCCCACTATGTGAGTGTGGTGTAGAAGAGACCATTGACCACTTGGTGAATGATTGTCCGATTTATAAATTTCATGATGGTTTCCAAGCTATCCATTCAGTTTCAGATTCTTTTTTAGAATGGGTAGTTAACTTCAAATCGATATAATGAAAACTAATATTTAGTACTCCTTTCTGCTTCTTTTCTTTTTGTTTTAGGATCCAATTGGAAATTATAGAGTCGTCAACCGAAAAGAGAGGATAAAGGAAATTTTGTTTTGGTTGAAGAGGAAGTCCTTCAATATAAATTATGTCAGCTTATTCTGTAAACGTTTACACCAACCAGTCACTACACCGATACGGGGAGACAGAGTTTTTGCTGAGGTTTTTATCTGTTCTCTTGTATCATACGTTGAAATGTATGATGCCCCGTTACATTTCCTCTGCTAATACTGAGATTCATCGACATATGCTTGATTGTTTGAAATTAATATTTTGTATTTGCTCTTTCTCAAAAGAATATATATATATATATTGTGATATCAACACAAAAGTTGATAAGTATTTTACATAACAAAAAATGAACGTATGAATTATTCTGGTTATATTTCTGATACATTCTGAATATTCCGAATACAATCTTTGGTGAGAAGTACTCGATCCAAGCTAATTTATTGAAGGATTTTCGTTTTTTCATTTTGAAATCAGTGATAGAATCGTCAGTTTGGCACTCAGTGATATCCGACAAAGAAACCTTCTATTTCTTTAGCGGAAGACTTTGCCTGAAGTAAAAAAACTTGAAGCTTACAGCACGCGGTGCTCCTAAAGGGTCACCTATCCAAGTCCTAACCGAGCTCTGCGCTTCTTGACTTCAGTATTGTAACATGAATTGATAATTTCATTGTGTTATGGGTAACTATGCTGGAATAGGAAAGAGTTACTACAAATGTATGTATAATAAAGTGAACTATCACCTGAGTAAATGTGTAAATGTTTGGACATAAATAAATATAAAGAAATATCATTCTTGTACTTCCAGGTTACTCAAAATAGCTGTATCATTGATCTCATAACAAACATAACAGCAATTCAAATTTTGTTCAAGGTGGTTCACGTAAGTGGGTCACTTTGAGCAAAATTAATATATTTCATGAGCTATCGAAATATGTTATCGGAAGAACTCCACCAGAAAAGTTTCACCAGAATCATAGAATATTCAAGCAGAACATAGAAAAATTGAGTCAATCATTGACGTTAAGTCAGAAGATTTTGAACCATCGTTAATTCATGTGCCAGTCACAACCGTGTATATACAGATAAACAGTTCACAAGTCCACAAGGGGATAATTGACGCATGAATGAACAATTGCTTTGAAACTCCTGGATTCACGCCAGTGGTTTCTTCTTTTTATTTGAATTGTAACTGCGCTATTTGGCAGAATGAGGAGTATAAAAATGTATTCATATTCTACCAGAAAATTTTGTTTGTCCCCAAAAAACTGAATAATCTTATACGCTTTTTTCTTTGAACATTATTAATTCATAGAATTTAAAATTTTTCACGACCTCTACTCATATGATTTTTTTTTTTTCAGAAACATTAAGAAAATATCCTCCTGGACCAATATTGAATCGCATTTGTACAAAGGAATACAAAGTCCCAAACACAGACATCGTATTGGAGAAAGGTATAAGGGTTATGATTCCTGTAATGGGAATACATAGAGATCCGGAACATTACCCAGATCCAGAAAAATTCGATCCAGAAAGGTTTTCAGAAGAGAACAAAAGAAATATAAAGCCATTTACATTTCTTCCATTTGGTGAAGGACCTCGTGTCTGCATTGGTTAGTAGAATCAAGTTGACATTGATATGATCATATTGGAGAAATCCAGCGTCGAGTTACAATCTGCGACCTAGTAACCTCTGAAGATGCTTACCGCAGTAGTAAGCGAAAAGTTAGGTGAAAAACCAACTAGATCACGTCTGAAAAGCTCGGCATTTTGAAATTCTATCGAACAATCTAGCAGTGAAAGCCTTCAATATTATGTGAAATTGAACACTTTCAAAATATTTTTCAACTGAGGATATTAAGCGCGTGAAGAGAAATTATAATAATATTTCAACCTTAGATAAACTCTGAAGTACATATTTCTGTTTGATCCTATTCAGTTCAAAAATAACCTTTTGCAAAAATTTATCAAAACTGATCTTTTGAAAAAATAGAATATTGAGTACAAAGTGAGAAATTCATGAATTGTCTTCCTAACAAAGACTATCAGTTAGTTCTCCAACTAGAAATTATTATTTCATTACTCATTCGAAGAGCGTTGAACGATCTTAGTTACGTTCTGATTTTTCGACGTGTAGAATCAAATTTACCACGCAACGTGAAATAGTGAAGCGACCGTTTCAGGCGCCTCTATTTGAGGCCCGGCCATTCGGCACAGTTTGGTGGCCGCCTTTTCATATTTCATCCTTGATTCTTAAAAAAAACATCAGGTTGTTCCGCTCCACTGCGTTTGTCAACATTCTCTGCAATAAAATCTACAAACCGCTTTTATTAAGCCGCCTGTATAATAAATAACACATGGCAACCCAACCAATACAAACAGAATTCCCTATTACTCTCATTGAAAGAGGGATAAAATCGTAATGTATTTCACAAAGTCGAAAAACATTTCTACCTCTGCTTTTGAATTATTTGAAAGCCGATGATTACACATTCAACATATGGAAAATTCCTACGATTTTGCTTTTGAAACTAGTTACTGTTAATTGCTATGCTTAATTACTCGTGGTTATGAGGGGGTCATGTTGTTGGAGCTTTTTAAACAGGAGGGCCGAAAAATTCGGCGCTTCAGTCACCAAATTACTCGCGCCGGCCCTGAATTTCAATGTTTTCCTTCATTTTTCCAATGTAAATTTTTTTCAGAAATTAATTAGGTTTTATATGATGTTCTAGGTGTGAGATTCGGCATGATGCAGGCAAAAGTTGGACTAACAGCTCTCCTCTTGAATTATGACTTCGACATGAGCGAAGATACAAAAGAGCCCCTTGAATTCGATCCTAGATCATTCATTTTATTGACTAAAGGGGGTATTTGGTTGAAGTATCGTCGTACTGAAAATAAGTACACTGAGTTATGATTGTGATGTCTTCGATGATGATTTTTTTATTAGTTCAAATTAATCGTGTCATAAAATTTCTCATTTATACTACTTAGTTCATTTTTATATCTAGTTCATCTTTTTTCTTCAAAGTAATTTTTCGAAAAAAAAACAAGCCCTCAAATAATTTCCACGAATATTACAGCATAAAGATTAATTTGAGTATATTGAATATGAATTACATAGGCGTACAACTTTGCTTCCGCCGAAACTCGAGGCTTTATTGTGAAAACTTGTTAAACATTTATGATTCAAAGTATTGTCCATCGCTTGCCACTACTTTCTCTCATCTTTCGGGCAGCGTACGAATCCCGCGTTGAAAAAACTAGTCATCTTTTGAAGCGATCCACGAAACGATCCAATTTTTTACTTCTTCATGAAACCGGAAGTGCTGGTCAGTCAGGCCGTGTGCCATTGGATCGAAACAAGGACTTCTTATTTCAGAGCTTCCAAGTATATCTTGACCACTTTCGCAACATGGGGTCGAGCATTGTCATGCTGTAAAATCTCTTGTTGTATTGCGAGCGTTTGTCTTTCAACGCATTAATTGCGTTCGAAAACGACCTCCCTGTGATTGTTTCAGTCGGTTCTAACAACTCATAATACACTACGCCGAGCTGGTCCCATCAAATACTGAGCATGACCTTGAAACCGCGAATATTCGGTTTGGCCATCTACGTGGAAGCATGGCCGAAATATCACCATGATTTTATGCGCTTGAAAACCCATTCTCCGTATCCAGTCACAATGCGATGCAGAAATCCCTTCCATCTTTGCCTTGCAAGTAGCTGTTCACAAGCAAACAAACGACGTTCAACATCTCTCGGCTTCAACTCGTACGGTACCCAATATCCTTGTTTCCGAATCATTCCCATTACTATCAGGCGTTTTGAAATGACTTGTTGCGTCACTCCTAATGCCAATTCTTGTTGCGCTTGACACGAGTCTTGATCAAGTAATGCCTTCAATTCTGCATCTTCGAAAACTTTCACTCTTCATCGCCATTCTGGTCTTCCACGTCAAAATTACCATTCTTGAAGCGTTGAAACCACTCTTGGCATGCTATTTGGTTTTTTGGTATTTAAGAGCATTCGATAAGCCTCAGTCGCAGTTTTCTTCATATTAAAGCAGAAAATAAAACTTCCCGCAAATGACGAAAATTTGGCTCGTAAGCTGACATGTTTAATCGAGAATAACTTTATGATGTAGACACAAATAGACCAATATTCCGATGGCGTTATGTTTACAAATACCTAAGCTTATTGTATGACATCTACGATCAATTTTTTTCGACTACCACTACCGCTACAGCTACAGCCATCTTTTGCAAAACGGCGGAAGCAAAGTTGTACACCTAATAACTAGGAGTACCTACTTCGAAAAGCTGACTTAACTGAAATAAAGTTTTTTCAGAAACCAAACAAATTTCAGATATCACTGTATTTATAATATAGGAAATGATGATGAAGCTTTTATTTACAGTTCAATGTAGTTAGCTTTACAGTATTCTCATGTGAGTAGGTACATATACGATTATTATTATAGGTAGGTACCGAAGTTAGTGTATAATATTAATAAAAATAAAGACTTATACACATTATCAGTTGAAATAACCCGTTTCCTATATCAATTCAATAAAAAAAAAGAATTGAAATAAAAGGCGAAATTTGAATAATTAAATGAATATCGATAAAAAAGTTCTACCACTTGTTGTGGCACTATACTTTATCGTTCTTCGCTCCTAAAAAGTTAGCACTCCACACTATGTGTCTTGAGGAGCTTTAATGTAGTTATGTGCAAAAAATGCCGTATATAAAAAAGGAGAAATTCTTATGGAAGCACTGATATCAGAAACCGAATACCCATACAAAATTCCATCAAAATCGAACTGGTAGATTGCAAAATATTGACATGTAGGATATTTCACGTTTGTGCATGACTAAGATGTTTATTTTATTAATTAAATTATTTTTATAAATTATTTAATTATTCTTATAAATTAAATATTTGAAAGAGCTAAAATTCTATCCAAATATAAATACTTGATATGATCGAATTGTAAAAAAATTTGAAAACACGAAATATTGTCCAGTATATCACGTTTCGGCAGGAACAAGGAATACTGTATACAAGAAACAAATAATGTTTCCTAGATCTAGTAATTAATCACCCAAAGATCAAAGCAATTTTCATCAATATCGGATCAGTTTCATGTTGAATTCCAGAAATCTGTTACAAGAATATGCGAACACACAGATTTTGACAAGAAATATTTTTTTAGTAGTAAAATAATAAAATTTCAGAGAGCCAATTTTTTTCAATCAAAAAGGAGCTCTCAATTGAGGAAATTGAAAATACAAACAGGAGTCAATTTTTTTAAATCGAATAGGTGCTCTTAACTACAGTAATGAAAATACAAATAGATACTAAAATGCACCTTTAAGAACTACGTCGTCTTTTTACTATATACTTATAAAGCGTCATACTTTTAAACTATTCAGGCTTTTTTTTGAAGAAATCGACAAAACGTCCCTTGATAAATTTGACGTGGTAATTTTAAGTTTAAAAATTCTCTTTCGAATGAAATTGAAAAGATACCTGAGAGGAATAATAGACTCTCCTTCAGATAAATAAGGCAGAGCGGCAAAATTTTATTTTGCCGTGGCGCCAAAATGTCTGGTGGCAGTCCTGTTTCAGTTGAAGTTTTCGCCAAATTCTCAAAGAGCATGTACATTTTTATTTGAGGAGCAAATTCCTAATCCCTAGAGACTATCCAATCAATTAGACGGGATGAGTATTGAAATATCAATCATTTGGATCTGTCAGTAGAGAAAATAAAAAATGTCGAAAATCTAAAAGATTTTTGCTGAAATTATGCAACCCAAGTTCTTTTTGCGAATATTTGCCCTTGAAATTTCACTAACCTACTTATTCGAAGACTTATAATGGTATCTAGATATATCCCGAAGTTTAATTATATTTCCATTTGTTCGTTTGAAATCGCATTCTGGATACCGCAATGTTATAAATATAAATTCAATTCTTGGTTTGTGATTCATCAAGGCCAAACAGCTAATTGTCCTCTATTGCCGGTACAATCTAACCAGACTCCTTTTGGATGATCTCATGATATCTATCCATTATGTTATTAGTCCCTCCTACTCTTCTATGAAAGCGAGAGCTGTTACCTCCATCATAACTATACATTGTAGTATGAAATGATTTTATGAGGCGAATACGCTATTTTTACATATTATGTGAAAGTCTGTTAACAAAAATTGTTATACTATTTGATAATCGATAAATAATCGATTCTGTTTTACGCCATAATATTACTATTTATATGGCAAGTTTAAAGAGTGTTTTTGAAGTGAATCGTAAGGTGTTATCTTCAGATAATATTTGATCTGATTATCACTGATGTTTATATGTGGAGGTAAAATTGATCAGTGTTTTCGAAAACAGTGAGAGTTTCGGTGAGTAGATATAGGTATGAGGAAATATGCTAATTCAGACGTCCTTGGATATATATTTATATGCAGTTATTGTCCTATACATAAACGAGATCTCAAAATCTCCTGTCTTTTCTCATATTTTTTTTTAATTTTCTATGCTTCTCATGATGCTGTACACATGAAATTTTGCAAAGCTATAATCATAAGTAATATCATAAGGGCATCTAATTTTTCCGATGAAAATAATAATAATAATAATAATAATAGTTTATTGATCCTTTTAGACAAACAAGGTATGTATAGGACAGGTCACAAATGCAAAAATAATAACAATTCAGACATTTTCGAAGCTATCATTATAGTACTCATTAACACTATAAAAACACTTCTTGAGAAGTAAAGACTTAACAACTTTCTTAAATTTAAACAAATTGAGCGACTTAATGTTACTAGGTAGATGGTTAAATAACTTAATACACTGGTACTTAGGTGACATTTCAAATTTTGATGTCTTATGTTTGGGAATTGACAATATTTTCTTATTCCTAGTGTTATGGGAATGAAAGCTTGACAATTTTACAAAACTTTCCTCATTTTCCTTTGCAAAAACCAAACATCTCAATATGAAAATGGAAGCCAGTGTCAATATCCTATTTTCTAAGAAAACTGGTCTACAAGAGGAACGTGGAGATACGTTGAATATCATACGTAAAATTCTTTTTTGTATAATAAATACTCTATCAGTTTCTGTTGAATTACCCCATACCATGATATTATACGATAGGTGACTAAATACTAAACTATAATATACATTCATAAGTGAGCACAAGGGAAGTAGATACCTGACTCGACTTAAAGCATAATAAGAACTGTACAGCTTTTTACATACTTCATCAACGTGTGAATTCCACTTTAAGTGCCTATCGATGTAGATACCTAGGAACTTCGTGCAGTTCTTTGATGCAATAATAGAATCTGAATGTCGAATTACAAGGGTACTATCATTATTCGAAATCGAGAAGTAAACGCATTCAGTCTTGTTCACATTTATCATGATAGCATTAACATAGCACCATTCAACGAAGCAATGAACCAATAAATCGCACAACCCCTGTAGCTCCTCCAAAGTATCCGCAGTAACGGCTAATGAAAAATCATCAGCAAACAAGATTGCTCTTAGTATCTTCATCAGATCTGGACAAGTTTCAGACTTATTAATAAACAATCTCAACAAATTCTCAGGCAGATCGTTGATAAATATCAAAAACAAGAGCGGTCCCAAGACAGAGCCCTGAGGCACACCTAACTTCAAATTATGTTTACTGGATGAAGAATCTTGAACTCTGACGGATGCAACTCTGCCCTCAAGATAATACATTACAAAACGTAATGATTCAACAAAAATTTGCTGGTGGCAACTAAAATCTGAGTCGAAGACGAAGATTGCACTGCACGAATGCTTTTTGTTGAAAAAATTTACTGTGCAATGTGTCTTTTCGATTTTTTACAGGAGAAATTGAATGTACGAATGGTTTTTGACAAGACTATTTTATCAGACCATAATGACTTTGAGATATTTTAATTTTTCATGTCAACAGCTGTTAACTTTTGCTGCCGGTAAATTCGAAAAAACTGCTGACAGGTGCTGTCATACAATTTTTCCATCTAGAAACCATTTTTAGTCGTAATTCAAAATTGAGGGTTTGTGATTGGGAATTGAGACGATGGAAATAGTCCCGGAAATATTGGGTTATTTCTGTATTTTTTAAGGTTCTGATAATGTTATCAGCTCGAAATTTGCAATGAGCTTCAAACTGTTATTTCATATCTTCACCCGAAATATCCACTTTGTGGGTGTTTTCCATATTCTTCTCAAATTGAGTTTGAAACTGACCTTTTAAATCTGAATGTAAATTTTCTTCTCGATCGAATTTGCAATTTTGAAATTATCCAGAGAACAAAATTTCGAGTGGCCATATTTACAGAAACCCAGGTTGGATTTTCCGCATAAACCAACACAACCTAAACATTTCAAGGTTCTATGTCTTTTCGTTTGAGAGTTATATTGTTTACGGCCGGACTGAATCGAATTCGAGGGCAGATTTTTCATTAGTGAATTGAACCTCAAATTCGAAAATTATAGACTTTGCGACGAAATTAAGGAGCTATCTGTTCTGAGAAAGAAGCTCTAACAAAAACAAAATTGCAAAAATATTATCTGCTGTTAATAAATACAATGGTTGACAATTGTTTTTTAAAGTTTGGTAATTAAATATTGATGACTTAAATAAACAAATATACAAAGTATAAAATGATGATTCATTCAATATCCGCAATTTTTAAGGAAGAAAGCAACAATTGTTTTGGCCCTGCATAATTCAACGAAATACCCAACAATGTTTGGATAATTCCAACCAATTACTTCACTTATGATAGCAAAAAAGAAACGGATGTTATGAAAGACTGATAAGGTTTTTGATGATAGTATACAGAATGTCCCAATAAAAAGATGCTTTGAAAGTCCTTGAGTTTCCGTTTCCAAATGTCCGACTCGAATTTCTCAGGTCAGTATTATGGCAAGAAAATAAATTTTCGCTTCTGATTCTGATATTTATTGTGTACATAAAATAAGATTATTTGTCCTTAAAATAACACGCTTTACGGCTATTTGACGTCCATTTTGTGACAATAATAATAAATACAAACATAAGTTTGTATTATAACTTCAAAATTAATGTCAATAGAAATAAATGATTACACCAATGGATTTCACAGAAAAAAGTGCCTGTACGATGATTTGGTTTCATGTTGATAGCACCGAGAATAAAGAAGATATGAAAAATTTTCTTTTCACGTAATTTTTAAATTTTTTTCCATAGCTTGAAACCAGTTGAACTTACGAAAATGTGGTGCCACTAAATTAACTCTATCAAAAATTGAGCCCGAAAATGAGCCATTAATTTTTTTTTGCTAGCTCCAAGGGGTTCTGCAATTTACTCACTAGACAACGAATTTGACACACAGGATACATCAGAATCTCAGTTATTTTATCACCAGAGCCTCTGTTTTTGATTGAATCGATCAACTGTAATTCTATTGAATTGGGATAATGAAACACCGGATTTCTTAACTAATATATTGAATTTGGCTGTACAAGTTATGTGTTTACAAGGTAACAGCTACGAGCGTACTGAATATTGTACCCCGATTTCCTGGGGATGTTAAGCATCGCTTTGGATTTTGCATACCAAAGCGCAATCCAAGTCCCTGATTGGTCCACGTCTTCATTCCTTGCCCTTAGATGTATCTTCAGGATGACCATATGTAGCGCCAATGATGTGGCGCCAAGGATGTTCCTGTTCTATTTTTAGCCCTCGCTGTACCTGCTGGGGTTGGTTTTTCGACCTAAATGCGTATCTCTGAATATTCAACTGCCCGTAAAGTTTGTGTGAAATTCACTTGACGCAACAGCCTCCATAAAACCACAATCAATTCAAATTCATTAGAATTTTTGTTACAACAATATGAGAGGATCAGAAAAAACAATCGTTTTCTTGTCAATAAATTGATCTTAGAAATTCGAGTTGGATGGTGTGAAAAGGAAACTCAAAGATCTTTAAAATCAGGTGACTTCCTTATTCCCTACACAAATTATAGGGGTTGTAGCCAGCGCTCTCTTGTAGAGGGTTGTGTTTTCAAGATTCAAAAGTAGGTATAGCAAAAGATGTCTCCCTACGAACTATTCATGAACGCATCTCAGTAAATTTCGCAAATCATTAAAATATGAGAAATATGGGGGTAGGGTATTAATATATGTTAATAGCCAATAGCTTATTTCAGGGGAACATCAGCCTATATTTTATCGCAATATCTGTCATATTCCAACAGAGCTGAGAGACGTCTCAGACGATTGAATTCAATCGAAGTCAATCCTCAACAGTTGATCTACTGATGAGGATTTTGGGACTAGAAGGGATTCTGTCCGTCCTGCCGCGGTAGAAATGATAACTCTAGCAGAATTGAAATACATATTAAAAACAAGTTTTCTTTTGTAAAATAATGTGATTTAACCAAAAATTCAGCTACGTAGCTTCGACACGGAAAAAAATAATCAAATTTATCTGATATGATAACCCTCTGCAGCAACAGAATATCTTTCGGAGAATTTGTGTTGAATATTTAATTTCTAAGGAGCATCGGAAAACTCCCAAGAAAATTTCCACGTGAATTATAATTATGAAATTCAATTGAGTGTACTTGATGAAGGTTATTTAATTCGATATTTAATTTAAATATCAAAAGATTGACAACATTGTGTCGTTTTCCTTCACAATAATATATCTTTATGATATATTTGGTTTATTTTCGTCTCGAAATACAATTCCAATTCTAAAAATCACAAAATATTGATAACCAACCAAAATATTTCAAAATAACTGAAACTGTACAAATTGAATAAACGGTTAACAAATTGAATAACTGAATTAACATAAAGACATAATACATAATACAATTTTTTCTCATCACAAGTTCAAACAACAAATTACTGAATTCACCACTTGTATATCTACTTCACAATAATATGTGATTATATATGTTGACATTGGTCCGATGAATTGTATTTTTATTTTTTATTCAAAATTAATCTGAAATTTTGCGAAAATTTGTGTGGGTGCAACGAGTAACTTCTGATGTCAGTATTGCTCTTCATTATGTACGTGAATTATCTTGAAACTACTTCAATTTTGAACTATATAGACTAAAATATCATGATTAATATGGGTAAATTATTTTATTCATTATTTTAATTATTTCGCTATCAGAGAAACTTGATTTCATTTATTGCAAATCTCTTAGGAAAATTAAACTACACTCAAATACTTACACATCGCTACATTATGTTATACCGTCTAAAAAATGAAAAATATTACTGAAAATATTATTCAAAAGGTATAATTATAATTATAAGAATGTTCAATCATCTGACGACCTGGCGTGAATAAGTCGACTTGTAATAATTGCTTTTAAGGTCAAATCGCAAGAACCTCCAAGAGTAGAAGAATACTTTATACATCAGACTATGGCACTTTACTTCAACAAAAACAATGAAATACCCGTAAGAAGTGGAGAAATATAATACATCATTTTTATTTATTTCAGAATTGTGAGATATGGAACTTTTTAACACCTTTACGATTTTGGTTTGCACCACCATCCTTCTGATATGGCTTTGGCTGAAAAATAACTATCATTTCTGGAAAAAACGCAATATTGAAAGTGCTCATTACGCATATTTCTGGGGAAGTTTGAAAGAAGTTTTCCTACAAAAAGACACTTTCTCAAATAGCACGCGAAAGATATACAGAGAGTTCAAAGAGAAAGGTGCAAGGCATGTTGGCATTTTCCTTCTGTGGGTTCCTCTGTATATGCCTATTGACATAGAAATAGTGAAATCCATCATGCAAGTAGACTTTCAGCATTTTGTAGACAGGGGAGTTTATGTTAATGAAAAAGCCGATCCTTTGAGCGCCCACTTGTTCAGTTTGGAAGGAAAGAGATGGAAGCTTTTGAGGAATAAATTGAGTCCAACATTCACATCTGGAAAGATGAAAATGATGTTTGAAACTTTGGTGGACTGCACAAAAGGTTTGAAAAAAGTTATGGATGAAGAAATGGGAAAATCAGTGGATATCAAAGACATTCTGGGTAAGTTTTACTTAGACAGCTATTTTTACTCCATGAAAATTTGGTTATTATAGGAATTGCATTCCTAGAGAGTAATGAATATCAATTATTTATACAATAACGGCCAAACAGCGAAAGATAAGACTTTTAATCGCAGTTGACATTTTCGCTTACCGCTAAGGTGTGAAACATCCAATACGGTTGGCTGTTTTTGATTGATTATCTTGTAGATTCTCTTTCTATCTGTACTGTTTCTATAAGCATTTGGAATTCCGCCTGTGATATATAAGATTGTTTTGTTAGTAGCATAACCATATCGGCAGCGATCACCAGTCTGAGGGGGCATGGCCCCTCTAAATAGTTAATTGTCAATTTTGTTTCAACGGAGTGTGGTCTGCAATCAACTAGAAATTTAAAAAAATTCATATGTGGAGTAATAACGAACTGAATGCAGATAAACTTCATGCACAATGAAGAAAAATAATTAATTCAGTCAACCGGCAATTTTTGCATGGATGACCACTAATTTAAAAAAAATTGTTTACGTTATGAGTCTACATGTATATCGTCAATCTTTTGTCACTGATTGTTGTTAGATCTGTGAGTGGCTTCTCTGATATTTCAGATTTGATTTTTGTTTTCGATGTTCGGTAACAATCTCGCCACCTGAAAAGTTCCGCCAGTGTCAGTATATTAAATGGATCCTAATATTTCGTGGTGTTTGCTTAATCCCTAGGTTGTTTTTTTGGTCACGTACCTACCTCTTCACTAGGCGCTTATTTCCTTTATTGTTTGGAAGTATTTTGCTTTCAATTTTCAATACTGTTCTAGGATGATCAACTTTTGCCAAAAGGCGACTAAAGTGCTCTACTTGAGTTATGGAAAGACATATTACAACACCAAAAGAGAAAGTTTGATTGAGAAGACATATGTATTGAGGTTTTATTCATCGATATTCATGCTTTAGATATTTCCATATATAATGAAATCAGAGAATCAACAGGCATCAAAACTACTGTGAGGGTGTGGAAATTTTTGACTATTTAAGGGTTACACTTGTTGTTTTTCGTTATTCTACATTTATATGTTTTATCCTTCTGTTATTAAGTCATTCGGATGTTCAAGATTCAGTTTATCGACCTCGCCTGCGCGAAGGTTGGTCGGCAGTCGACAGTTCTGACTCTTTTTGGTGACATCTTCACATTTGATAATAATAATAATTTGAAATTATGTAATATGGAATAATTTTCAGAATTCGTTCTATCAGGTGACTGGTAGATCTGTATAATCGACAGATGCACCTCGTACATCTATCTAGTTAGTAGATCTACCTAGCTTGCTGATCTATCTAAAACCTAGCTCGCAGATCCACTTAATACGTTGAATATATTTCTATTGATTAGTAATCAATCATTTCGAAACCATTCCTCTTGTGCTGACTTTATTGACGGTTTGAATATTTGTATAGTTGTAAAATTGCTTTCAATATGAGGTATAAGAGTCATTATTTTATTGTTATTTTCATATATTTTGTGACCTCCGATCAAATTTTCTGAAACAATAATTTTTTTGATTGAAGGAAGATTCACAACTGATGTAATAGGAAGCTGTGCTTTTGGTTTGAACTGCAACAGTTTGGAGGACCCCAAAAGTGAATTCAGGGAAAAAGGAAAATCTCTTTTCGAAAAAGAATTCTGGTTGAACATCAAAGAAGTATTGCTCTTTCTTCTACCAAATTTCATGAAGAAACTCAATGTGAAATTGACACCAGATGATGTCAGCAACTTTTTCATGGGTGTGGTTAAAGAAACTGTCGAATATAGAGAAAAAAATAACATATACAGAAAAGATTTCATGCACCTCCTGATACAACTGAAAAATGAAGGGAAGTTAATCGATAACGAGAAGATTGATACTGAAAAAATTACAGAGGAGGAAAACTCAATAACACTCGATGAAATTTGTGCACAAGCTTTCATTTTCTTCGAGGCGGGTTTCGAAACTTCCGCCACAACCATGACTTTTTGTTTGTATGAATTAGCCACGAATAAGGAGATTCAGAAGAGAGCCAGGGATGAAATGAGAAGTGTTCTGAGTAGACATAAAGGAGAGCTGACATATGATGCAGCTATGGAAATGCATTATGTTGAACAAGTTATCAACGGTATGTTATTTAGCTGAATATAAATTTCTTTCCACTTACAACCATGTTTTTTGTCTGTATTTTTTTATTATAAAACCGGGAGTGGTTTCAAATGAGGTTAGAGTCACTTCTGACCAATCTGAAGAATATGAAGAAACTTGAAATGTTTAAACGTGTTGAAAGCATCATCAGAGCCGTAAAAAATTCAAGCAGAATTAAAAAAAAATCGAGAAAAGTACTGATTAAGTAAGCTTTTGAGCGTTCGTTTATTCATGTGCCTATTGAAGAGCACAAAAGTATCATATGTTTCATATGAAATGTGATTTATTAGAATGCCTTTTTTATTGGTTAATTTACCAAGATAATGGCTTCACATGATGTGAGCTTCTTAAAATTTGCCATGAATATTCAGGAGGTTGTTCACATAATTTTTATTTTACAGGGTGAGTCTTCGACTTGTACATATATTTCAACAAAAGATTCCTGAGGTTAAAAGAAACACTTTTTCATGTACCATTTTTTCCAACTCGATTTTTTCTCACTCAGTATAGCGGACATTCTGGAGTTGATCGGACTGTGATGGAATTTTATGTTCGAAAAAGATTCATCACATCAATAAAAAACTATATTCCGATAATCATTTCCTTCGATTCCAACCCATTTGCGAGATATAACAAAAAATTACATTTTTTTTATGGATCAACAGCATATATCTTTTCAACCTAGCTGATTCGGATAAAATGGTGAAGGAAAAGTCTTTCTTTCGATCTCAGGAATCTCCGGTTAAAATATATGGACAAGTCAAAGACTTAACCTGTATAAACTAAACTCTAACCTAGTAGGATCTGTTTTTTACATTTTGCTCAAACATTTTACTCCTTCTGTTGAAGCGACCATCAAATTTTGAATTAAGTTTGAAATTATTGTTTCAAAATCCAATCTGTTATTGAAATATTAGGTCTTTCTTTTTCAATATTTTTTATGGTTCTGGTGGTGTGGTCATCTTAAATTTTCGTAGGAAATTTTCATTTTATATGTATACCCAAAATTTTAACTGTTTAGGTTTTGTGGTCACGGAAATTTTTTTCGAAATTCAAGTATAATATTTTGTATGGAGTTTATAATATTTAACATATAAATACAATTTTTCATTTCTAGCAAATCGGTGATATGAAATTATCATGAAAATGAATTTAGAATGACCAGATTTACGGAAAATGTCGGATTTTGTCCGTTAACTTAACCGCGGAGTTTAAGATGTGAACCTACCCTGAAAATTTAGTTTTAAAGCCTTCCTATTCGAGAGTTATTGTGAAAATTACACACATTGTGACGAAATTATAGATTTTTTTGGACAATGCTCAATGCGATTCAATTATATCCTTTTATTTCAAGTCAATGAAAAATATTTCTTCATTTTCTTGTTGACATTTAGATTATTTTTCACCTGTATCCACATACATTTTTCTTCCAGAAACTCTAAGAAAATATCCTCCACTACCAATATTGAATCGCATTTGTACAAAGGAATACAAAGTCCCAAACACAGACATCGTATTGGAGAAAGGTGTAAGGGTTATGATTCCTGTAATGGGAATACAGAGAGATCCGGAGTATTACCCAGATCCAGACAAATTCGATCCAGAAAGGTTTTCAGAAGAGAACAAGAGAAATATAAAACCATTTACATTTCTTCCATTTGGTGAAGGACCTCGTGTTTGTATTGGTGAGTACTACATATATTGACCAGCAATAATATTTCGTCTCGTAGTGAGGGACTTTCTTATCTATACGTTTGTATTTATCTATGGTCGCTATGGAGCTTTTCTCGGGAGCGGATGGACTGCTGTGCGTAAGCGAATTCTACAAGAATGTAATTCTGCGACTATAGTGCGAAGAAATGTCTCCAAAATTCGGGGTTTTCGTAGCTTAAATGATGTGAAGCATTCGTCCTATTCGGAAGTGGGTAAACATGTTTAGAAACACCGGTTCAACAATAAATAAACCAAATCTAAGACACCAAAGGTCGCATTCGTGATTTCTTTTTTTCCAATCTTGACTTAAATGACCAAAGATTTTTTTCAAAGCCAGCATCTTCAGCTCCTGCTGAACGACCAGGGCCGCTCTGGTCGAAAATTTTATAAGATGCGCGTCATGTGTCTTGGATTCCGGATGAAAAATTATGTTATCGGGTTTCTCAAGGTTGAAAAACTATATTTTTTTGTTATGTTATATTTTGTTCTCTTATAGTGATTTTGATTGTGTTTCTATTTTAAAATGAGTAGTTGGCTTTTTTGGTTTTTTTATGAAATAAGTTTCCTAAATAAAAGTGTTTTTTTCATTTTTTTATTGATGTGCATACTACACAATAAAACTGCTGAGAATTGAGTAGCTTGATAGAATGTACTTGATTTTTAGAGTACTTGATAAATGAATACTTGACTTCACATTGAAAAACTACTACTTGAATTCAACTTGACTTGATTTCAACGCAAGCCAAGTCGAATACCTTGAATATCAAGTCAAGCCGTGAAACTCTATTCATGTTAGTAAATCAACTTCTCTGACACAGTTAAAATTTTAGTGTTAAATTGATTAAGTATCTTTACGTTGAGAGGGATTATCACCACTTGATTTTTCGCGTATCAGTCAAATATTAGCTAACTATTCATTTCCCCTTTGACTCTCCTGCGATGACTAAAGTCAGTTTTACATTAACTTTATCTTATTTTTCTTTGGGAAGCATATAAGTAATCGGCAGCACTGTATGAAGTTGGATTATTTTTTAATTAAAAGTTATAGTTTTAGCTCTTTTGTAATGAGTTTTTTTTAATTGAAAAAATAAAAAATATTGTCTTTCTGCAATGAAGATTATTGTTCACAGAAATCATGTGAAAACACCATAAAAATCGGTGAATGTAAAAGGAAAAATCAATAATTTTGTTTTGAACTGAGCAGTCACGTAGTTCTATTCTCTCTCAAAGCGAGACTAGACATTTGGACAATATTATTTTTGAGAAATAAATTCGCAAATAGTGAATTTTCATAATAAATACATACTTTTTGACAAACGGTTAATTTTTTAAATAATTAGCTCATTTATTAGGTAACTAGTTTAGTTTAGGTTGATTTTTTTAATTCGTTCTTTTACATATAAAGGTTCCTTTGATACACACATTATATCGCTTTATGAAAAAGCACCATCATAGAATAACATTTCATATAGGATAACAAGCTTCGTGCAAAAATTCGTGTTGATTACATAGTCAAAACCACAGAAAATTTAAAAAGCTCCAGACTTCGCGTCAGTGTTTTTCTAATCATTTTAAGTTCCATTATGAATTTCAAACTGCACATGATCGGTCAATACTATTTTCGACTGAACATTTATAAATGGCAGACATTTCGGCGAATATGATAACATCTTGTTTCTTGAAATAAGCGAGTGAAGACTTTTTATAAAAAATCTTATAACCTTAGATAACCTCTGAGGTATAAATTCTTCTTTGATCCTATTTGGTTTAGTAATAACCTTTGCCAACAATCTATCGAAACTGGTCTTTTTATTCTTGTGAAAAATTCTGATAGTAAATACATAGTGAGAAGTTCGTGAATTGTTTTAATAACAATTATTATCAGTTAGTTAGCCAAGGATTATCAGCCAGTTCGCGAAATACAGATTATCAGTTGGTACGCGACCTATCAATCTTCAGTTGATTCGCGAAACTTGAGGCGATCTGAAATTCTCGTCCTGATTTTCCGAGTTGTGCAGGTTGAAAATAACCGCAGAATCAATCGTTTTCAATCCAGCTGTTTGTTTCTCCTACTAAACTATTTTTTTCCTGGTATTAATTAAGTTTGGTCTGATGTTCTAGGTACTCGATTCGGCATGATGCAGACTAAAGTTGGACTAACAGCTCTCCTTTTAAATTATGATTTCGACGTGAGTGAAGATACGAAAGAGCCCATCGAATTCGATCCCAAATCATTCATTTTATTGACTAAAGGTGATATTTGGTTGAAGTATCGACGTATTGATACAACGGAAACTGAGCTATGAATGGTACATCTTATTAGGTTTGGCATCTTTAAGTTTTGTTTCTTTCAGTAGAATTTTTTTCAAATATCTGTGATTTTATACTAGCTAGGTGTTTTTTTTTAGAGGTAAACTAGATATCATGTTATATTTAGTATAGAAATTAATTTTTCATTATTACCTTCATATTTTGAGAGCCTTGATGAAGTTTTTTTTTATGATTATTATAAACAATACAATTACAATAACTGTTTTTAATATACCTAATTGGGATGAAGATATTATTTAGATCTCTATTCAGTAAGCCTTGCATTATTTTCATGTACCTATACAATTATTTACTATTATTATACCGAAATCAGTAGATAATACTCATAAATATGAAAATGATCACACATAATTAATTGAAGTGATTGTTATGATTTTTAAGAGAAAATGTGTAATAACTGATTAGGCCCGCGATTTATTCAGTGTTGAAGTGTTAAATAATTTAGTTCAATTTTGCAACATGCTTATGGTACTTGGATTGAATAAACGTACCTGCATAGTTGTGAAAGTCATTTACAAGATGTATTGTTCAATACTTAATTTTCAGATATGTATCAATTTACTTTGTATTCAATAAATACTATTCCCATTACTTCTTCATAACGATTGATTGGACAGTCCTAAAAATTAGAGACTTTCCAATCACTAGTCCAACTGACAGCATTAACATATGGAGGGTAGAGACAAAAAGAATAATCTATTATGATAGAAGTCTTGAGTAAGTGTCCAGTGAAAAAGGATGAATAGGAGGCACTAGTGTAGCTAAAGGGAAACCAATACAAGAAGAAGAAACTTACTTTCATCCTTGTTTACTTCTTGCTTTATCTCTATCAGTACTTTATAACGTTCCCCATGAAATTTACCCTCTTGCTACACTATCACCACCAATTTAGTCCAGTTCAACGGACTTATCTTTACATTCCATAGAATTAACCCTTTAGATATAACTCTCAAATTTATTTTGAAACAGTCATCAATGAATCCTCTAGCTGAATCGAGATTTGATCTTTCTATTAAATGCCGAAACAAATAGGATTGTATCTTGAGAATTAATTGTAGATTTTAGTGGAATGAAGTAGATGGCTTAAACGAGTTTGCCAGAGTGAATTCGAATCCAAGGAAAAAATTTCTTGGCAAGGAGTTACAAAAGATCTCGTTCGTTCCATTATCAACTACTGAATAATGGAAGAGCGTATATGCAATAATTTTGTTGAGGTTATTTTCGAAGAATGTTGAATTTTCAATTGAAAATAGTCTTAAATAATTGTCACTCCCCGATATGGGTACATTCTTTTCTTAGATCATGAAAAAATTTATAGTTTCTCCACTGAAACTTTCGAACCTAACTATAGATTGCCGTGCAATTTTAAGATGTCTCTTTTGAAGGTTACGAATAAGAAAATAATGGATTTCTTATTAGTGGCTCCATCTAATATATCAGGCCTAGGACTTATTGGGTGCTGATATTTGGCAAATATTTCAGAGTGATTTTTCGTTTCTGCGGTACATGATCTTCCTTATGATCTCTCCTGGCTGGGGGTCTCTGCTATACATGACACGTCACTCAATAAATCCCGGGCATGACGCACAGATGGCACCGCCAGTTCCATATCATTTTTTCCCGTTAATACCAAGCTTCAAAAGATGCTTGTCAAAATTTCGAAACAGAGTTGAGTCTGGATAAAGATATTGAATATTTAAGTGACGCTTCATAAAAACGAGTTTCGTGTGTCACGAGTGAGAAAAGGACTTTCTCCCCATGTTGCACACTATACTTTTCCTACAACTGCACAAATTTAAATAATTCAAGTACCTAATGTACAATTAAAAAATAATGGCCTTCGTTGACAGTATCTGTTCATTTATTGCGTTGCCAAAGAAACGATTTCTCAAAAGCCCAAAATCATTGGTCTACCAAGCGGGGCGTGGGCAAGTGCCGTAGAAATAATATTTCCCACAGTATGAGAAATACATAATTTTGAAATTGAGTAAGCTATGAAAAATACGCTACTTTTCATAGCAGTTGTAGGGAATAGTATATTGTGCAACAAGTGGGGAAAGTCCAACTTTTCTCGCGAGTGTGGAAGGCGAGTGCCGCAAACACATGAGCGAGAAGAGGACTTTCTCCACATGTTGCACACTATACTTTTCCTACAATCGTACAAATTTCAATAATTCAATTAATGGACTTGATTCAAATCAAAATGGCCTTCGTTGACAGTATGTGCTAATTTATTGCGTTTCCATAGAAACGACTCAAAAGCCCAATTTCATTGGCGAGGTGTGGGCAAAGTGCCGTGATGAATAATATTTCCCACAGTATGAGCAATACATAGTTTTGAAATTGAATGAGCTATGAAGAAAACGCTACTTTTCATAGCAGTTGTAGGAAAACATTGTTTTTTGATGGAAAAAAATACTGTGTCAGCAACGCTATGGCTTGAGGAATGTTATTCAGACTCTGCTCCATCGAGAACAACGGTTTGAAGGAGGCATGAAAACTTCAAATTTCGTCGAAGAATCACCGCTGAACACTATGCTCTTCAGAATTTGGTAGTGGCTTCAGAAAATATCAATAACTCCTCGAAATGGTTTTAAGTGATCGTAAATTGAAAATGCGTGAGATAGCTGTGAAGTTGCTGATATCAGAAAGCAGTGTATCCACTATTTTACGTAAACATTTTACCATGAAAGAGCTTTGCTCGGAAACGGTGCTGCAAAATTGTTATTTTATTATAACAATTTTAAACACTTCCTAAAATTCAAAAATGAATCAGAACCATAGAAAATTATAAGGAAAAAGGAATACCAAATATTTATGTGGCCCAATCGAGATTCTGGAGCGTATATAAGGAAAAATCATATCAAGCTTTTCGGAAATTTGTTGTAGATAGCGTCATCCGAACCACAGAAAACTCTAGCAGAATAAAGAACACAATTATCCAATAATTTCGTTATAACAGATCCGGCCTAGTTGAGATTGTACGCGTGAATGAAAAATAATACTTTTAAGCTTCATGCAAAATTTCAAGTTGGCCGCTTCATCAGAATCATAGGAAGATCGAGAAGAATATCTAAAAAAATAGGAAAGGACTGCCGTGAAGACAGGATCATTTAAGCGCTCTTTTATTCATGCGTCCTTTAAAACCACGTAACTGTCTTTATGTGGTCTCCAAAAACAATTGGTTTATGGTTGTATGAACGCACAAATGCTCTTATTTTGGCATTGTAATTGGATTAACCATCAATTAGTGACATGTTTCTTATATTTTCGGGGTAATACAAATTTGAGTCAGAGGCAGTTCAACTCTGTCAAGGTGTAACTTACCAAAATTTCTTAAAAAAATAGTCACAAATTGTATGAAATTGCGTCATCCAACAAAAGTGTGACAACTTTGAACTCTCAAAGTTCTGAAATCAGGATAATGGTATCGAATAATAATAAACTTAAATTTTGTAAATAGGCGAATAGGAAGTTTCAATAATTATGTGATAATGATATCATTGATATTACAATCTTTCATTAAGATATTTCTTAGTATTTAAGCAGAAGCATTGTACACCCGAATCCAGTCCTTTGCGTGGAATACTTCTTCTGTTGAACACTCAGAATTGTTACTTATGCTGCGCTGTGCACAGAATTGTGAAGTATCTCCACTTAGCATCAGAACAGAAGTTTATTTTCTGCCAAACCAACGAAGGGATTACTGCAGTGTATGTAACTAAACGATTGCCTTGTAAGTTTTCCAGAAAATTTTTTCTCCTCTTAAATGATGAATGGATATCGAAAGCCACAGATTTAATTTTTTTAATGGTTCGAATTTTTTGAAAAGGAATAAATCTTAGTAGATTCATTGAAGAGAATAATTACAAAAAATATTGTACAAGTTGAAAAAGTACTTTTAACTAATGTTCCACTTACTTATTCACTTGAAAATATTAATGTAGGCCGCCTTGGCGTTTTACAGATTCTCATTTATGGATTATTTTTACAATATTACTCAATGGGCAGAATTGAAGTTGAGTTTTGATAAATTTTTATAATTCATAACGATACTACCAACCTTGAAAAAAAAATTACATGCATTTTTATAGTGTTATTAGATATATTCTGATTTGCCAAAGCTTTTTCATGTTCAGTTGAAATTTCATCATCAATGAAGCAAGCTTTACTTTAATAGCTTCGGCTTAATATGTTGTCCTTTTAACCTTCATAATCATTCAGAAAAATGAAATGTTCATAGTTTACGTATACGTTTGCTAATATATGCAGAATACTAATCCTTTATGTCTTATGCCTATGATTAGCTTTCCTCGAAAATTATAGAAAGTATTTGTATAGAATTTCATACAAAATTGATTTTCATAATGTAGTGATCTGTTCAGATAGACAAATATTGAAGATCAGAATAAAAAAAATGATAATTCTAGATTTTAAGAGTTCAAAGTATAGAATTGAAAATTTGTTGTTTTTATATTCGAAGATACTCAATTGAATATTTCTTACCACCAAATATTGGACAGTTGCGGAATCAAAATTTTTAATATTTTATTCGGATTGAATAACTCAATTATATTGAGTAACTATATGATATTTTTTCAAAATAATAACTTCTACTGTGGAATTGTGTGAAATTTAATTTTGTGGACCTGCTTCATAACCCACAAAAATTGTTTTCGATTGCGAATAGGAAGAAACTTCAAATGTTTTCAATTAAATTCTATAGAGCTACTAAAACCCAATTTATAAATGATAAATGAAAAAAATTATTAACTTTTTAGTTGATTCTTTTCAATCATGAATCGAAAAAGAATTAGCATTCTATATATACACTGTTTATGGTTTGAAATATGATGAACAAAATATCTGTGTACCTAGAGCTTTTCTCAGGAACTAGCGTTTCTCATGCCATTCGATTCAAAATCTGTAGTCATCTGTTAGATATCGTGAATTGAGAGTGAACAAATCATAAAAGCGGAAAATGGAAATGAAAAATTAATATTCCACAAACAATTCAAAACTTTTCAATAACACTATTATTGATATTGAATTGAATATTTTTATTCTAACAGTGTTTGAATTATTATTTTTTGAATATGAGATTTTGAAATCAACACATTTTGCCTAATTTCATAATATTTATATTTGACTATGAAGAGCTAAGAACTATCAAATCATTTTGAATATCCCAAAATATTCATTCGAAGGGTAATCCGCATAAAATTCTCTGAAAATCTTAAACATGCTTCCAATTTTTTCCTTTATGATATCCACTTTCCGAAATCTATATTTTTTGGATTCGATTCCTTGCTTTTAGGTCATTATTTAGCGATCGTGTTATTGAGCTTTGAATAGGGAAGACTTTTCTCAATCAATATTTACATTCTATGATTTTGTCCAAGTTTGAAATTCTTCACAGAAGTTTCATCAGTTGATATTAATGATAAATGAATAAATAAAGTACCAGTTTGGTTTTTCCTTCAGATAACTCCGTTGTTTTGGCGAACAACTGCAAAGTGAACCTAGCAACAACCCCCACAGAATAAAAAATAATAATTACTGGAATTCATTATCAGTATTCACTAATCCCTATGGACCATCTGCAGAGATAACCTTTCGACATTAGATGAGTTGACATAATTAACCTTGATAACGCAAAATTTTAATTTATGAGATTCTTTATCTGAACACGCCAAATTTATCTATGTCAAAGATATAACCGCCTAAATAGTGCTGAAAAAGATGTGTGATTATACTCAACTCAACACGCATTACCTTGATTGCAGCATTGATTTTATCACGCATCTGAATAATAACAAACATCGTTCAAGTCTGGTTGATTATTTTTGACAGAAAAAAATTAAGCAACGTTAGAAATGTGAGAGTGTTTTTTTTGGCATTGATATTATTCTGTGCTATGCGAAGTGTAACAAAGTAGAATATCTCATTTCATTCACATATACTTGAATTTAATGATAAGATGGGTAATTATCATATCTTAGCTTTGAGTCTGTTAGTAACAGCTGATTCGCTATTTAGCATTCAATTTGATAGGATGCAGCATGAAAATATCGCAAATATGAGTTCTTTGAAAATTTTAATTTCGTGCTTTTCTAGGGAATAAAGAGATTTATCAACTTGCTCAAATGTCTTTCATTCCAGAATTTTAACCTGAATTAGTCGACAATGAGTGGGTTACTGTTACCGACGAAAACAATATTTCAGATCAGTAGTTTGTTGAAAAGTTAATACTTACGACAATTCTCTTAAGAAATAAAACCATAATAACGAAATCAAATATAAAAAATTAATTACAATGATAATGATATCCAAAGACTTATTATTATTCTGAGTTATGTGTAAAATTTCATGACTATCCTATAAAAAGTTTTCCTGAAAACATCTTTCTAGAAATAAATTTTGCAGAAATTTCGTTCGTACGCAGAAGGTTATAAAATTACTTATTTCTAGAATCATCCGTGTTTATATTTTTAATTAATAGGTAATAAATATTGAATGAGAAGAAAATACTTCAAATAATGATTTATTATTTCCTTTTGTAAAATCTCTTGACAAATGAGAAGAAATATGTTAAATAAAATGCAGATCTGTATTATCTAGCAGTGAGTTTCGTACTCTGGGTTATTCGTTACGAAATTCGAATAAAAATTTCAAAAATTTATTACTCCGAAACTACAACTATTAAAACGGTAAATGTAATATATTAATTATACATGTTCTCAACTTTATGAATTGAATTAAATTCATTCTTTGAGTTTTAGAGAGGAGTTCAAGACGAATTTTCATTTCATTTTCCAATTTTTGGATTATACACATTCTAAAAATTATATTGTGATTTTTTCTGCTCATAAAGCCCCCAGGATTTATTATTGAAAATAATGGAATGAAACACATCAGGAAGGAACTGACGTGAAGTCAGGAGCTTTTGAGCGCTCGTTATTCATGCACCTATTACGCCATTGGAGATCACAAAACGGTATATAGGTATATATCAAGGGCTTAATTGTCGATTGAATGAACGAGTGTTCAAAAGCTTCAGACTTGACGTAGGTGCTTTCTCTTTTTCTCTATTTTCTTCTTGAATTTTTGAAGATTCTGAGGACGCTACCATCAATAAATTATTCAAATTTGTAATAGCATGGTTTTTCTACTCAACATCGGGATCCATAACCACATATGTCAATATACTTTTTCCAATATTCTTCTTGAATTTTCTATTGTTCTTATATTATTGTTGATCAACTTGAAGTTCTGTACGAAGCCTGAAATTGTCATTTCATATCAATATCCAAAATCTCAACTCCGTTGGTTTGTCGCCATAAAAATATTGTGTAATTTTTTCGACAAGCTTCTTGAATTTAATTTAATCTGAATGTGCTGAGATTTTTCGCCAGATATCAATTAAATACAAAAGAAATATAAATAGATATTAAATCTCAATTTGAAACATTTGTGAAAATTTTAGAATGAATGAAATTTATTTCAAGATTTTTATCGGACATAATAATCCAACATTCCTTCTAATTCGGGTGGTTAAAATCTTTGAAATCAAAGGACCCCCACTAAGAAACAATTTCCACAGAAACATATAAGTTCATTATCAAATTAGATAAAAATTACCAGTGATGAGCAATCATATGGGGAAAATCTTTCTCTTGAACTTGAAAGCAGGTCAAAAGATACGAAAATGAGTAATTATCATACTTTGAAATTTATGAGAAACAAGAGAGATAACCTGTTGAAATGAGATAAATTTCGAGCAAAGGTTCGTTGAGCTACTGCCATTATTTCATCAATATTTTTAATCATTACATCGATTTTGTTTTTTTCAATTAATCACTATTTTCTCAATTCCGGGTGAGCTATGCGAAAAAAATGCAAGTTTACATGAAGTTATATGATTTCTCTCGTTTCCATGAAAAATATTAGTTAACTATCACAATAATATTCCGCATTTTATACATTTCCTGTTTTTAACGGACAGCCTTCGTTTGCATGGAATCGAAAACTAAATTAATTTCAATTTTAAATATAATCTTACATCATGATATATCCCACTTCTAGTTGAAAACTCATAGTGATTTATCGTTTTCCTATAGATGAACCTAAATTCATGTTGTTTAATTTTTTAGTAAGTACCCCCCTGAGGGGGGTAGCTAGAAAAAATTTCCCTAATTCTATGGCAAATCCGTTTATTCTGCCATATATGATAAAAGACAAAATCGTGGGGGAATATTGCAGTTTCACACAGAATCCATTATTAATATGATATATTAAATTTATTCATTAATATATGTTGGTACTTGGTACTTTCCTCACTCCTGTCATGGATTTATCTATTATCTGTCAAATTTGTGATACAGAAAACAGTTCTGCAAACCAATAAAATTTTTTAATGTGAAAATCACTAAACGATATTATGCAAAAATTACATTTAATTCAATAAAAATTCAATAAATTAAGGAAAATAATATATAATAATCGTAAAAAAGACTCATTCTAAAACTGGTTCTTTAAAAAACTCGCCATTTCGTTGCTCGTTTTTGAATTTTGAGCTCGTGGAAGAATATCAATGTCTTATTCCGCATTTGTTATAACTATTCGGGAGGGGGATGAGAGTATGGAACCAAGTAAATAACCGATTCCATAAAACATATCTGATTTTATGCATTGCGCTAGAGAAATGCAGAATTTCTAAAAGACCTTCTACAATTATTTCTTATCTATCTGCTGGAAAAGTTATGAATAGATTATCAGGGAACAAAGTATCTAGTTTTCCATTAAAAACAGTCATTACCTTGTAGAAAAATGAACAACATAAAATAAGGAGGTTCAATTAGACGAAAACGATAAATATAATAATTGTTTTTTACACGTAGCAGATTGGTTTAACTGGCCGATAAGCCTTCGGATAACTAAGATCAAATGGTTAATATATTTTTATCAAATGGTTGACTCGACTTCTTTCAAGATATGTGTTATATGCGCAACGACCCATCGAGTGTATTTTAACCAAGTGAGACTATTTCATATTTTTTTCAAATGCTATTTATGCGACGTCTTTTTGAACTTCAGAAGAAGATTTTGGCAAGTTTCTTGCACATATGAAGGGTTTTTGCAAAGGAATGATGCAATTCAAAATGGTTATAATTAAAGATCATTCCTCGAACAATTCAAAAGTTAGAAAACAATGAACCTACGTAATGATATACAGGGTGAGTCAATAATGTCCGATTGGTCGATAACTTCTGTGAATTTTGGCCTAGGAGAAGAAAGAATCGACAACACTTAGCGCATAACCTAAAAGTACCTAATAAAGTCCGGGGGATTGGTTGGGATATTCATATGCATCCACCGTATAGTCCGGATCTGGCACCAACTGTGCCTGTCCATGACGAACAAATTTGCTGGTGAAAAATTCGCTTCAACCTTAGGCTTGTGAAAATTGATTGTCCCAATTTTTTGGCAATAGGGATGAGAGCTTCTATGAGTGAGGCATAATGAGGAAACCTTCATAATGGCAACGAGTCGTCAAGCAAATAGTGGCATATTTAACCTGAATCGAATCATTGTAACTTCTTATCTATCTGCTGGAAAAGTTATGAATAGATAATCAGGGAACAAAGTATCTAGTTTTCCATTAAAAACAGTCATTACCTTGTAGAAAAATGAACAACATAAAATTAGGAGGTTCAATTAGACGAAAACGATAAATATAATAATTGTTTTTTACACGTAGCAGATTGGTTTAACTGGCCGATAAGCTTTCGGATAACTAAGATCAAATGGTTAATATATTTTTATCAAATGGTTGACTCGACTTCTTTCAAGATATGTGTTATATGCACAACGACCCATCGAGTGTATCTTAACCAAGTGAGAATATTTCATATTTTTTTCAAATGCTATTGTGCGACGTCTTTTTGAACTTCAGAAGAAGATTTTGACAAGTTTCTTGCACATATGAAGGGTTTTTAAAGGAATGATGCAATTCAAAATGGTTATAATTAAAGATCATTCCTCGAACAATTCAAAAGTTAGAAAACAATGAACCTACATAATGATCCTACATAATGATATACAGGGTGAGTCAATAATGTCCGATTGGTCGATAACTTCTGTGAATTTTGTCCTAGGAGAAGGATTCAAATTTTGATAGAAACGACAGCACTTAGCGCATAACCTAAAAGTACCTAATAAAGTCCGGTGAATTGGTTGGGATATTCATATGCATCCACCGTATAGTCCGGATCTGGCACCAAGTGATTACCAACTGTGCCTGTCCATGACGAACAAATCTGCTGGTGAAAAATTCGCTTCAACCTTAGGCTTGTGAAAATTGATTGTCCCAATTTTTTGGCAATAGGGATGAGAGCTTCTATGAGAGAGGCATAATGATGAAACCTTTATAATGGCAACAAGTCGTCAAGCAAAAAGGCGCATATTTAAACTGAATCGAATCATTGTAACTATTGCAATTAAACCTTTGTGTTTCATGCAAAAATAATGTATTTCGTCTTACTACACCTCATACTTTATTTCTTTTTCGATTTTGGAAAGTCTGTATTTCTTTTGTTTCCACACGGGTTTTGATAGTTTAGTAAAATACTGAATTGTTTTTGCGTATAAAATGCAGAACCTTGTTTTGAATGGTAGCAAATTTTAACATGAAGGCGATATTTCATAGCAGTAGTAAAAAAAAGCGAGAAAAAAGCTCACGCGTTGGACAAGATGAATTTGTCTGGTATAGTGTACAAAAATCGTTATCGTGATTGTTTTCACTTGTCAGACTTATTGTGCAACTTCGAAATAAAAATTAAAATTTTAATTGAGCAATATACAATGTATTTTTTATGGAGGCTTTTCAATATTATCAATTGTGTGAGATTTGAAATATCGGAAGAGGAAGTTATATACTTTGTCCTTTTATTGTGTCCAAAAGTGCTCGGGAATTCACCAGTTTCTAAGAAATGTGGCTATCAAAGATGTAATTGTTGAAAAAATTGTGTTGTCTTGCATTGCGAAGAAAGCAACATTGAAATCTTATCTATTTTATATCATGCGGTATTTATAGAGATGTTTCCAACGAAATATTGTAAATTAACTTTCTTTAATCGAGAAGGTATTTTTTCCACATATTCCTAGAACTATTTTGTTTTCGCTTAGTTATTTTCGAAGAACGATATCTTATCAATTCAATTAGAGTAAAATTTCATCTTACATTATTTATAGAGTGCAGGTGCCATTATTATCATTAAGATCTCTTTATAATTTTCCTACAGAAAGGCTTAATTTTAGTTGGATATTTATTCAAACAAACAAACCAACTACTTCAGTTTGACAAAAATTATCACATCATTATAGTTAAGTCGAGAGAAATACAATATATGAATCATTTACGAGAAAAAAAATCTTTGACTTTGATAGTATCTATCTTTCCGATAGAAACTGTTTCAATTAATTTTTAAAGGTTAGTCTCTAACCATCGTATTGATTTGTAGAGTTTCATGTTGATATAAATTTCTCGAATATTTCCAATATTTATTTTGTAATGTCTTGGGTTCCTATATTTAGCTTCTAGAATGGAAATATGATAGGAATCTAAACTATTACATAACTATATGCAGAAAAACAAAAAATGGGAAAAGCACTGACGTAGTTAGGAGATTTTTCTGATAGTGTTTTTAGGAACTTGAAATTGTTATTTCTTGTTAATACACAAAACCTCAACTTCGTCAGTTCAGTTCAGTGCCCACGATAATATTGTGTAATTATTTTTCCTCGATATTCTCTGGTTGTAGTATTGCGATCCAGGGTCTCCGCCAGGACCGGCATACCGGAATGTTTGCCGGGGCGCCGAATTTTAGGGGCTCAAAGTCCGTTAATAAAACAACACATAATTTTTGCACAGAGAACTGATTACGCCTCTTGTGAATCCGTGATAGTTTTTACGTTTTTGGTCATCCAAACACAAACGTAAAATAGTCCAACAAAACCCGATCTGTATTGGCCAGATAAATTAGGCAGAGCAGGGCGGTGAAATTTTATTTTGCCGGGCGCCAAAATGTCTAGAGTCAGCCCTGTTGCGATCAACCTGAAATTTTTCACAGTTTACATTCTACATCCAAATACAAATTTTCATCCTGATGGAATCTCGATTTTAGAAGTTGGTCAACACAATATGTGATACAGAACTATGTAAACTGTAAAATATTAGCTCGCATGCAATAAAATACTATTGATAGGTCACTGATATTTTCCAGTCCATATTATTATGATATTGTCCAAAAATTGAAAAGTATGGGATTAATCAGAGTACAGATTCTTGGGAATTACGTTTCATATTTGATATATAACTTGAATCGTTATCGTTTGTTGAGCATTATTACTACTTCATTCATTAGCACAATTATTGCTCGATGAAAAGTTGGTGTAGACCTGATGAAATTTAAACTTGGGTGAAAGCATCTTAATTTTTTTTTGTGATTTGGTGAGTTGGTAGTTGTTTTCATTGAATGTTCGTGGATGGCAACTAATTTAATGTTTGTAAATGAAAGTGAATTAAGCTTGGCTTATTATGAGATGATAAATACTATGAGAGTCTTCTTCATTCCTATAAAAATTTGTCAAAAAAAAAAAATAAGTGAATTGAAAAATTCTTTGTCTCATATTTATGCTATAATTAATTGTTTTTTTTATATTTCCGTTTTTAGTTTGCACCTTGTCTAGAGTCGATTTTTTTTACGGTACTTCTTATATGACATTCTAGGAATCTATATTAATTAGTATATAACTCATTGAGGTTATTTTTTTGTCTTAAAGTCTGAAGAATCTGTTAAATGTTTGTATTGATATTGAGTTTTATGAGTTGAATGCGTTTACTATATAATGTGAAATGTTGGTACTTTCATTTTATATAGAAATAAATATTTATTCCTTTTATTTTTGTCCTTGAAGACCTTTGAAAAAACCAATACTCTATTCGTTTCGGAATGATTGGAAGGAGTTGAAAAATAATACCTTCGATTGTTCAACTCACAATTCCTCGAAATGGCCTTCGTGTTTGATTCTTTTTTTGGTGAGTTTTGTTCCTTAGTTTAGAGATATCTGACATATTTTAGTGGCAGCCCAGTTCAATGGTACACAGGGTGTTCGTAAATTGGAAGTACAAACAAAAATGACAGATTCCTCGAATCTTTAAGAAAACAGTCGCAAAATGATGGACCCGTAAACACTTTTTTTCCGAAATACAGGGTCTTGAAGTTTGATGTTTTTCAAGATTTTGCTTTCATAGTACCTTCCCATCACAAGAGTTTCAATTTAAATTTGGCACAGACATTTCAATTCAGAGTTCCTATCACGTGATATGTTAATTTTGCATACAAATATACAGGGTGATATTTTTTGTGGAACAGTTCCCGCTTCTTTTTGTTTTTTGATGGACCACTGTTAATTGAGAAAAATGTGATAAAACGTTGGTATGGTAATACACTATTTACTAGCAGTTTCGAGAAAAAAACAATTATCTAGTTATCCTCAAGAACATCCAAATTATTATAAAGACACAGTTAGTAAGCTGTGATGCTGTAGCAAAAATTATTAAAAATTCGATGAACTGGGATAATCATGACAAAAAATGTAGTACTACAAGAAACACCTTTTATCTCGAAAACAAAGCATTTGCATGTTTATAGGACTGTTTTTCTTAAAATTAAAATCTCTCATTTTCCTTTGTACCCCAATGTAGCAACCACCTGAATATGTATTTTATCAGAGAATGAGTGTTGATGAAATCAGAATAGTGGTAACCGAGGTGGTAGCACATTGCAATTTTCTGAATTTATTATTTGATATAGAATTTTTCTTTACAGTATAGTTTGTCCTTGTGGTACTGAGGTTCTTTTTAATGATCTCTTCTTTCCACACTGCACTGTGAAATTAAATCATTTCCTTATGGATTTCATTGAAGATTATCAATATACTTTTATTCTTATTTTACCCTACTATTTCTCGCTTTCCATTAACATTCTAATGGAAATACTCATCTATAAAATGAAACACTCAAAATCAATTCTTTCTCTGAAGTTTCTTCTAGGCTCCTGACTCAGTTAAGGTCGTTAATAGTATACCAACCCATAGATGAACAAACCAACCGTCGCCTTCGCCATTTTGTAGCATTTAGTTCCCCTAAATATAATATTATGTTGTTCTTAATCTATCTTTCATTACAAAATCAACTGAATATGCGCGAAATGTAGATATTTCGGTTAAGTAATCTGATCAAAGAAACCATCTTCGAAGAATTTTTCACGATAAATTCATAGTTTATCAGTTGCGTTCAACACTGGTCATTGAAAAGTTTGTTTTCCACTCTTTGAAAGAAACAATTTCATAAAATGAGTTTACCAAATGAAGATTGTGCGGGAAGTGTGGCACTTAATGAAAATGGACTGAGCCAGAGATCTGTTGCTAGAAGAATGAATACAAGCCTATCTACAGTCCAAATCATATTGACAAGGCATCAGGAGGCAGGCAAGCTGACCAGAAGACCTGGATCTGGAAGAAGACGATGCACATCTTTGAGGGTGACAGATTAATGATTTTCACAAGTCCTCTTAATCACCATCTTACAGCTGCTGAAGTTCGAAATCAATTGATGGAGGTATGTCAGGTAAACGTGAAGGAATGGACCTTGAGATGATATCTCTAAGAATTGAATTTACGACCATACAGAGACCTCAGAAAGCATAAAATTGTTCGTCTTCAATTAGCATGACATCACTTAATCTGGTTAGATGCTCAGTGGGTCCAGGTATTTTTTCTGATGAATCTAGATTCAGCATTCGGGGAGCTGATGGTCTTAGACGCGAGAAGAGCGAGTTCCATTTGGTGGAGGATCTGTTATGGTCTGGGGAGGTTTGTCTTTAGGGGGCCGCACAGAGTTGCTTCTTTGAATGGATCTTTAACAACTGCAAGGTACATAGAAGAAATTCTTACGTACCATGATGTACATAATTTCTGGGAGAGCAGGGAATTTTTATGCCTGACGATGCACACCCATATATTGCTCGAATACTTAGTGACAGCGTACTTGGAATGAGGTTGGAAATTCAAGGTTCAACTGTCCAGCACGAAGTTTTGATTTGAATTCCATCGAACATCTATGAGACCAACTGTGAAGGCCAGTCAGAACTATGGTTCTATCGCTCAATAATTTACAAGAGCTCCGTGACGCCCTTCGTCAGGAATGGAATTATATTTCACAAGAGAATATTCGAAGGCTCATCACGAGCATGAGAAGACGTTCGGGAGCTGTAATTAGAGTCATACTGACTGAAATTTTAACAGTTACGATAATTTCTTCAATTTCGAAATTTTTTATTTTCCGAAAAAGCCATTTTTATACAAACCCAATATGAAATTTCATTTTTCCATTTTTCTTTGGGCAATCCTTTTTTTCCTACCATTTCAGAAATTTCATAATTCTCCTCAAAATTAACTGAGAAAGGTATACATATGAACAGTAATGATCAAGTAACCCATTTTTTCTGCTGGCCAGTGTATCTCATTTTCGAAGATGTGAACAACAATATATATTTTCTTATAGTAATAAACTTCAGCTGAGCTGATATTAATTTTCTTTCCAGAGTAAAAATGGCCGACCCACTCTCGCTGGCACTCATCGCAACATGTGTAGTCCTCTTCTGCACTTGGTTGAGATACAAATTCACCCACTGGAGCAGGAAAAACATTCCAACACCATCCCTCCAACTATTCTTAAAACTCTTTAAGATGGGCATACTGCAGCAGAACGCTTACGCAGATAGAGATTTGTATCTGTATAACAATTTCAAGCAACAGAATTTCTTACACGGGGGAACATACTTCTATCACCTTCCCATCTATATCCCTATTGATCTGAAAATAATCAAGCATATTTTGCAAATCGACCATCAGCACTTTACTGATCGTGGGCTGTACGTAAACGAGAAAGCCGACCCTCTAAGTGCTCATTTGTTCAGTTTGGGAGGTGAGAGATGGAGATCTTTGAGGAAGAAGTTGACTCCCACATTCACATCGGGAAAGCTGAGGATGATGTTTGATACTATGCAAGATTGCACTTGTGATCTTCAGAGAGTCATGACTGAAAATATTGGCACTGATTTTGATGTCAGGGATGTAATGGGTGAGTACTCAGTTCACTAGATATGTTTTCCTATAGAAATCAAACCATCAGATAATTCAATGGATTTCCTTAACGTTTTTTTCTGAGCGGTTATTCGTTAGTCAAGCGATTGTGAGAAATACCGAGTTTTTCTAAGTTAAACAAAATAAAGGTTTCACAGAAATTCCATCGGGAATTACGTCGCTCTATATAGTTATTAAACTTTTAGTAGATAATCTTCACCAGTGGACAGTTTATGCAATTTAAGGGATACATTCAGAATACTCCTGAAAGGAAATAAGTTGAGAGAGAAAGTGAAAAAATATTTACAATCCAGTAGATGAATAGATAAAATTTTTGTCACAGTTGGTGAAACAAACATTAGAAAATTAATTGAGATTATTATTTCTCTCATTTTCTTTGTGATATATTTTGCTTCATTGTATAGGATGGTGAGTTGGGGCGTTTTTTGATGATGCTTTTTATTTTTTATTATTTATTAAAGTTTGCACAGGTCAAAATTTCAAAATGGGATCCAATTTTCAGCACATATTTCATAACTTTTTTTTCAAACCTAACGAATTCATAAAGTCACTGCACAGAATAGAATATAGTGAGTGTAGGTTACCAAAAAAAACAATATTGTATTTATTACAATTATATCAATAAAATACATCTTGCACATAATATTTACGTCAATAATTTTTCCATCTTCGAACGTTTGTTCAAATATATCAATCTTTATACTTCTGCACTTCAGGAAATTTATATGTACGTTATGTTGTATTGAAATTTGTTCTCAAAATCGCTTAAATAATCCATTGGTGATGTTTATACAGGGTGACCCAGCAAAAATTTGATGCTCCCCCCTAGAAATGAAGAATTTTCGAAGTTTTTTTTTAGAAATTGAGGTCAATTTCTGTTTTGAAGGGGACAAATTGCCATCAATGGCATCAATCCCTAACATTTTTGGAATAGGGAAGAGATGTCGAGCGTTGGTTGTGTACACCACCCAGTTGAAATTTTTCAAAATCGGTTCATTATTCACGAACTAATTGAACTGACCGTCAAAATGTGATGTTGAACAGACCGTTGAGCCGCCCAAACTAAAGAACCTAAGAGGTTTGAAGAATCCAAAAATAATTGTAAATTTCTGCATTAGGGAAAAAGAATTCCTATGACGACTAGGATGTCTAGAGAACAGACAAATCTTTTGGAAGAACATATCCGCCAACTCTATTAAAAGAAATTGAGGGCTGTTGCCACCATTGGGTGGTTTTTTCAGAACAATGGCGTCATAAGACTTGAAAATTATATTTGTATCCTTGAAAACTGAAAACTTCTTGAGTTTGGGCTGTTCAACATCACCTTTTGACGATAAGTTCAATACTACATTGAACAGATTTTGAAAAATTTTAACCGGGTTGTGCACAGAACTTAAATTACTTTCAAACTTACACAAGACCTCTCTTCCCTATCAGAAAATGTTGGGCTTTGAGGCCACCTTCATAAGGGTGGAAATTCACCCCCCTCAAAACAGAAGATGATCTGTTTAATAAAATTTTCGAAAATTTTTGTTTTTGAGTTCCGAGAGGATCAAATTTTCGTTGGGCCACCCTGTGTATTGAAAACACGCATATATCGTAAATCAAAAATCTTACCCGAAATTTTGAATGTAAGAAATTTGGAAGTACACGGGACTCTAAAAATATGCAAAGTGAAGATCGATGGATTCAAACTCATATCGTTTAAAATTGCAATTAATATATCATTGAAACAAATTTTCAACTTTTTTCGACAAAAATCATGAACTCAACTTGAAAATTATTGAAAACTCCAAAAAAAAAAGAAATTCACTAATGCTTTATTTAAAATGAGCAATAAGATTTAGAGTTACGGAAAAAAAATAAGCGAAACATAGGACCTACAATGGTTTTGAGGAATATATGGATCCGCCAGTAGACCAGTTTGAAATATGGGGTGTTTGGTGAAATTCTAAAATTCAGGAATTTGTTGTTCTAACAAATTCTTTCCAAAATATCCCACATTTCAAAGTTACATTATTTCGAAATAAGTAACAATTATCTGTATTTTATAGCGATGTAACTCAGAAAAGGTGGTGTATTGATTTTTTTTATAGGACATTTCATTTATACGCATTTTCAGTAAAGGAATTGTCTGCTGAAATTTGGTTTTCATTTATTTGTTAGAGTATAATTTCTATAGAAGTGATATGGTCATCATAAATTATCTGCTTGAGAAAAACACCAAGAAAAAAATTATAGGAACAGAAAACCCCAGATTCAATAAGGGAATCATGTCCTCAATTTTTGACATATCTTCATAAAACATCCTGTGTAACACATCATAATCGATACATAATCATGAATTCAACTATTATTGTTCCCTCCTTTCGATGAAGCATTGAGCTTGATGTACGTTCAGTCCTGGCAATTGACTTTACCAGTCTCAGTTGCCATTTCAGTGTGGTAGAATCAAGTCAATAACATTTGAGAACCGAAGAGTTCCATACGAATTTCAAGATGTGTACGAATGAGGAGAAAATAAAAATTTTGAATTCGAATTTTGTGGTCAATCGATTTGGGGGGACAAAGAATTTGGTTATTATTGTTGCTTTTGGGAATAGGTTATTTAGTTCATATTCCTGTGTTCTGAATTTCAGAAAGTATCAAAATACGGATCATCAGAACATTCGATATATTAGGTTTGTATTATTTTTTATTTACATATTACCTTTGTTTAGGAGATAACGTTATGTTTTTGAGTCGCAGTGAAAATTCTCAGTTGATTTTAGCGTTATAATTTCCATCGTAGAATGTAGATTATTTTTGAAATTGTAATGTGTAGAATGATCATTTATATACACAAGACTAGTATACCTGTATTCTAAAAAAATTTGCAGAATAAGCTCCTATTCCAACACGAATGCGAAACGCATGAGTGTTAGAATTGCCTTCTGCAACGAGCATTAGACGATATTTTCTCTATTTCAGTAAAGTTTTGTTGAATATTGTCGAAATCCAATGAACCATTCAAATTATACATCTTAGTGGCTTCTAGCTCTATCTGCTATACTAAATTGTTCATGATCCAGATCCATTAGTCCAACATTGATGAAATAGGTAGATATTCAGGTTGGATTATGGAGAATTTCAGCCCTTCGGGATTTATGGTTCACGGATTTCAATTTCTTTCGAATATACCGTGATATCATAGAGTTACAGGAGCGAAAAACGTACCATATATCATACCCATTGGCTGAGTATATTAAATTTTATGTTTGTCGACTGACAGTCTCATGTATTTCTCTTACACATTTCGAATCCTATGCTCCGCAATTTTTTTTCCATATCTCTGGATGATTTTTCATAACTTTATATTCAATTGAATCGATCTTCACTCGATGGAAATCCATTTTGACTGATATTAAATATGGTTATTCTGATTTCTATATATTTATTATAGATATTACGATTACATCACTGACACAGTGAATTTGTGTCTGAAATATTTTCTATATAAATATTAGTATAGGTGCATAATTCAACTGAGGACTAAAGGAATTCCAACAATAAAGGGTCTCTGGGAATTCCAGTTTACCTAAAAATAAAGAAGGCGGTGAGTTGATTAGATCTATTTACTCGTTGAGTAATACATTGATTATTTATTTAACTTATTTATATCTAGTGATTTCACTAAGGTAAGGACTTAATTTTAATGAATATCACACGGCATTTTGACCCAAGGATCAAATCTTCGAAAGGAAATTTTCGGAATTTCATAAACCCAGAATTATGGAGGATTGGACAAAGCGTACAAAAGTTGAAGTATCATTGTAGCAGTTCATGGTATCAATTCTATAATGTACCATGTACATATATCGTTAGCAACAAGCTTCAAAAGATATTACATAAAGTTGAGTCTGGATCGAGATATTGAAGGTTCTTGCATTGATAAAAGACTCTTTTTTGATGGCACAATATACTGACCAAGCGAATAAATGGTTTGATAAGTGTTATTCAAACTCAGGTACATCGAAAACGGTTAAAAAGTTGTATGAAGAATTTGAACATGGTCGGAGAACTACCGACGATGGTAAACGTTTCAGAAAACATCAAAAAGTCTACGAAATGGTTTCGAGCGATCGTAAATTGAAGTTGAGTGACTTGAAGATATAAGAAGGCAGTGTATTCACTCTTTTGCGTCCCCGAGAAATTTCTGAACGAATTTGTTGCCGCGTCATTACCGTATTCTTTTTGGAGAAATTTGAGCAGAATAAATATTTTTTTTGCGTCGATATGTGATTAAACCTGGATTTTTTTCTGTGTCAAAGAGAGTTGAGCGTTAGTTGAGTTGTCCAACAAAAGCTCAAATATCATCTGGCTAGGTAATGTCATTCATACTTTAAGACATGCATGGTATATTGTTGATTGTTGATCTAGACAAAAGTGAATCAATCGAATATCACATAATATTATTGTATATTGGATCGACTGAGTGCGAAAATTGAGGAAAAAATGTCAAAGAAAAAATCCTGTATTACCATTCTTCTCTGGTCACAAATCGATGAAAACCATGGTCAAATTGAACAAATTGGCCCCAAGTGAACACTGGCTTTTGCAGAATGCCCCAGGGAAAGAAAATTGGCTCTGATGAAGAAGTCTTGCTACTGCAATATTCACAATTAACTGGAAAAATTTTCCACATCGATTCTCTTTTCTCTTGAATTATAAGAGCTATTTGCAAGAATTTGTTGGGAAATAAGTTTCTGTAACGATGGTTCTCCTAGATCGAGGTACTGATCCACGAATTTCATAGATTGAAAATGTAAGAAACAAATTTTAATGTTACTTAAAATAAAAAAAAAAATTCCGTCAAGTCCCAGCATTAAGAGTTTCGGAGCTATGAACTTTTTGTTCAATTTCTAAATTATTTACACCAGGTTAAAATCCCATAGCGTAATTTCTCATCCATACGGGTTGAGATGACTTGTAATATGAGAGAAAGATTTAACTTGCAGTTCTCTAAGTTCGATTTCACTTTGGATTCTACATATTTTATACTCTATTCTCTGTAAATTTCAGGGGAGGTTATAGGTTAGACAAATTATTCCAAAAGTTTATTATTGGAATTCTGATTCCATGAAGTTTCATAACTAATACCTTCCTTCCCCTTCTTCCACCTTTGAGATACATTTATAGAGCTAAAATATTCTCATACTTGATAAATTCTTGAGGAATTGTTGATTTTTATTTTTTTTTAATTTTCCTTGGAAGGAATCCCTAATTTCAGTTTTGTCGATATGTACCGAAACTGTATTTATTATGAGAATCTATGATGCATATCGATCAACAGTGTTATTTTCATGTAACATACATGATAACTGGTCAATTAAGTTAATCAAGTATCAATTAGAAGGAATGTTATGAAGAATTACTGACATTTTTACGTGTGATTTTGTGATAATAGGAATTAATAAATAGAAAGAGTTGAAGAGAAATTTGTGGAACTTTTGTTGGGTTTGTTGACATTTAGCATCAACATTATCTTTATCATTTTATTTTAATTAACTTATATGGTTCATTAATTTCTTATATGGTTCATTATTTTGATCATGGGTTCCTTAGGTTAATATAGAGGAACAAGTTCACCTTGTGAATCAAATTAATTTTTGAGTTAACCGACTTCAATATGATATTCACAAGTTGAAACGTCTTCATGAATAATTTCACTTTATCTTCTAAATATGATTTTCCGTTTTTATGTATTGAGTTTGTTGGTTGTTTTCTTTAGTTTTATTTGTGTAGACAGGTTCTTTCGTTGCTTCTGTGTTATATTTATTATTTTCCATTGATATCAGAAAAATACTGAAAATTTTTGGCAATATCTGTTTGATTATGGTGGTTTACTATTGAATGTATAATACCAATTTTTTTTCATTAAAATTCATGCAAATAGCTCCTAAAGCGAATAATGGAGTTTTTTAATCGATTACCAGATTGCAAGCAATTAATATAATGAATTCATTAGATTCTTCTCTTCAATTTTTGCTTTTGTGATTTTTGATTTTGATAAACAATCTTAAGGTTTTATAGTAATCGAATTTGGTTGAGTACTTTCGAAGATGGAATTATTTGAGGAAAAAAAATTATTTCTTGAAAAAATGAGGTATCTATTCAATATTCTGCAGTTCTTAATTTTTCAAAATGTAATTGATAAGGAAGTTTTACAAAATGAAATAGTTTTTCATGTGAAAACAATCAAAAACTTTTATGTTAAATTTTTTGCAATTTCATTGGATTTCTCCATAGAAAGAACACGAAATTTTTAGAAAAAAAAAAAAAAACATTCTGGACTTCTTAAAAGGCACAACAATTGTTTCATTAAGCCTATCACTCAGATAATATTGTGCATTATTCTCTCATTTTCCGAACAAATTCCAACGATAAAAAAAGATATATCAAGATCCATATGAAAAATGCGTGGACTAATCATCATCGGCCGCATTTCTCAAATATTCATAGAAAAATCATGACAGATTAATACTCACTCATCAATTTTCATGACGAAATATAATGATTGACAAAAAATTTGAATAATAATATATAAATATAGGCTAATGACCATAGCAGTTGATGCCTTCATTCAAAGTAAAAAAAAATAATATATAAATAGATTAACACTCCACTTGAATATCGAGGACAATTGATCGTGATGAATGCAATGAATCCAACTCTAAGATTTTTTTCTGATTCTAAGGACAAAATTGATAAATCATTGTGGTGATCTTCAGCAGTTGTTTATCCTGTATAATTTTTAACGCTTCAAGTTGAGAATGATCGCTCTGCAGAGCAGTAGAATGATGGACATACGCCCCAGAGATATACATCTGGGAATGAATCTGCAGATTCAAAAAGCATCTCAGTCTCTTTGATTTAACGAAACATTTTGAAAGTTATTAATATGGAAATATGAGGTTGTCTACAGTTGAAAAACCTCACTCCCAATAGCTATTTGGTCTACATAGCAGAAAAAAAAAAAGATAGCTAAAGAGCAAAACTCCTCAAGCCAAACTGAATTGGCAGTACAATGACTAAAAAAGATGGGCAAGAGATTTCAGAAGATCCTGTAAGAAAAGCAAATCAGTACATCATCTCTTCAACCTACTACGAGGATTTTTGGAAATGTTATAGTGCCTATAGTATTCATAATAACTTCAAAGGGATTAGAGCGGACCAAGAAATGAAGACCTTTGATTAACCCAAGGGGGGTGGTAGAAAGGATCTTGAAGTGGTGGTGACTCCAGGCCTGCATTAAGCAGCACCCTATATTATCAAATGGCAATCCAGTGAAATTGTAATCATGAAGTGATTCTTGGGATGAATAAAATTTAACGACCATATCTCTTTAGATTTGAATACATATCTTGTTTTACTTTAGAAAATATAATTGAAATTATTGAAGCCTGGCCCAAGCGAGGTGAACCTTCCACCCCATCTTGACCTCTTTTGATTACACTGTAGAAGTCATATGATAAATAATCTTCACCACTAGAATTTCACCTCATTTAGATCCCATCTTATTATTGAGTAAAAATATTCGCGCTGAACAATTTAATTTTTTTTCCAGCCAGGTTCACAACAGACATTATCGGCAGCGTAGCTTTTGGAGTGAAATGCAACAGTTTGGAGAATCCCAAATGTGAGTTTAGGGAAAGAGCTCAGGCCGTGTTTCGCACAGACATTTTGGCTGCCGTGAAACAAGGTGCGCTCTATGCATTTCCTGAGCTATTTCAGTCTCTGAACGTGAAAACCCTCGACCCGAAGTCTAGCGAATTCTTCATGGACGTGATAAAGGACACAGTGAATTACAGGGAGAAGAACAACGTCTTCAGAAGGGACTTCATGCACCTTCTTATACAACTTAAGAACAGCAAATTGATGGATACCGGTAACAAGACCGTGGAAGATACCTCCATAACAGTGGAGGAGATTGCTGCCCAGGCCTTCATCTTTTTCGAGGCTGGTTACGAGAGTTCCTCTAATACTATGACTTTCGCCCTTTATGAACTTGCAAGACATATGGACATTCAAGATAGAGTTCGGGAAGAAATTTTCCAGGTTTTGGATAAGCATGGAGGTGTCCTCAATTATGATGCAGTTGAAGAAATGAAATATTTGGATCAAGTTCTTTGTGGTAAGTTATTTTATATTATTGTTTCAATGTCGCCTCTCTGAAAAGAATGGTATAGTATCTGGTTTTCATATACCTGGTGATTTTTTGAAGTTGAATCAGTTAAAAATCTCGAAAAGGAACCAACTTACGGAAAAATGTTTCGAATAAAAGATTGATGGACTTGAGGGGAAAAACCAATTAAACTATAACCTCTTTTATTTCTTTCACCCTTGTGGGGGGAAGAGGGTCAACTTTGTAATTATAATGAATATAAGTATTATTTGGTAAAAAATATCAAAGTTTTGTGAAAAAAAGTTTCACGATTCGTCACAGATGACTTTGTTATAGAATTTGAATTTTCCGCCTGAACGAACTGTGCATAGAGATACAAGGCTTGTCGGAGATTTCTACTTGATTTCTTATGAAAGATATCCATTTCGATTTGTTTTTTTCTTCAATTGATACATCCCTTTTAATTTATCGGCATTTTGAATCAAAAATGAATATTTAGGCCATTTCCAAATGATGACATGTAATGAAAAAAAAAACCGTTCAGCAGGATTTTCATGTAAATGATTAATTGAACGGTTACGTTAGAGTCATTCAAATGGAAAATTTAAATTCGATTGGAGAGCCATCTGTTACAAATTGCGAAAAATTTTTCTCACAAAACTGTTTTTTTTGCCGAAAAATCCAAATTTGCAATGTAAAAAAACCGTTCAGCAGGATTTTCATGTAAATGATTAATTGAACGGTTACGTTATAGTCATTCAAACGGAAAATTTAATTCGATTGGAGACCATCTGTGACAAATTGTGAAAAATTTTTCTTACAAAACTGTTTTTTTTTGCCGAAAAATCCAAATTTGCAATGAATATACTCCCATTTGAAATTCCAAAGTTAATCTTCTCTTATCACGGAAACTTCCAGTATTATCAGTAAATATAAAATTTGGCATAAACTTGATATTCGACTTGGGTTTTCAATGGTTCTGATAATGCCATCAACTAAGGATTCACGGCTTGGCTTGATTTTCCAGCTACTTGGCTTGAGCTTGACTTGATTCCAAGTAGTAGTTTTTCAATCTCAAGTCAAGTCATGTATCTATTTATCAAGTACTTGAATCATAAACATTTTTATTTTTTAAACTTATCGCATGAAGGAATCAAAAATATCAACTTTTTTCAAATAGATTCATAAATCAAATCACTATAAATCATAACAAAATAAAAAATTATGAAAAAATAGAGTTTCTTAATATTGAGAAACCTCCAGGCTTTGTTTGATTTCATAATTATTTATCCAGGAACGAATGCTTCAGTCTCTCGGCGCTCGAGGAATCCCCTTATTTAACTTAAGCGCACACGAGATTGCAGAAATATATGCCGTGCGACGCGTGCATATCAACCTCAAGTAATATCAAGTATCTTGATATCAAGTCAAGCAATAAATATTTAAAATCAAGTCAATCAGTTGGTTAAAATGTCAAGCTACTTGGCTTGAAAAATCCCTACTATCAACGCAAAATTCTGCACGAAGCTTGAAATGATTATTTTATTGATAAAATTCAATCGATTTCATATGATTCATGATGATATTCATGGAAATATGTTATTTCTTTCCGAATACTTTTCCAGAATTTCTTATGATTCTGATGATGTGATCAGTTTGAAATTTGAAGTATGAAATTGCTATTTTATTGGAATAATTAACATTTCAACCCAATCAGATTTAACATCAGATGAGAGTTTTAAAAACTGAAGTTTGCTCAATGAAAAATCTACATGAGAAATTTCTTGTAAAAAATTCTATAACCTTTGAATACTGAATACTTCAAACATACAGGGTGTTCTGATTTGTTTCCGACACACTGAAATGGGTGATAGATCAAATCATTTTAAGCAAAAAAGTTCCTATGAACATGGGTCCGGAAATGCTTCGTTTCCGAGATATAGGGTGTTAAAGTTGAAAAAATAATTCGCGTTTTCTCTAACTTGTTTTGACTGCTTCGAAATCCTTTCATGGAACTATTTCTATTCAAATATTTAATTTAAATTCATTTTGAAAATTTCTAAGGCGAAATGCATGAGGATTTTCTATTGCCCACTAATAAGTAGAAGTGGTATGCTATGTAATTGTTGGTTTTATGTGTTCTGAATATTCTGTTTCCTGAAATATTGAGTTGTTGGGATGCTTTACGAATACTGAGTTTTTTATTTTCTTCGAAGGTCTGTAAAATCCTATTTCTCTTCAGATGATTTTTTCTTTGTATGCTTCGCTCGGGCCTTTGGTAACCAAAACCATTTTCCTGTATTTGTTGATAAGCTATTAACTTAGTTAACTATAATTATAATTAATGACATCTAAATCTGACATGATTATTCTGGTTTTCCATGGCAATCACAATAGATTTAAAATGGCTATACACAATGACAGATTTAAAGTGTGTTAGGTTCAGATGTCATCAATTAGAATTAACTAAGTTGATAGCTTATCAACAAATACAGAAAAATGGTATTGGTTACCAAAAGCCCGAACGAAGCATACAAATAAGAAATCATCTACAGAGAAATAGGATTTTACAGACCTTCGAAGAAAATAAAAAAATCAGTATTCGTAAAGCATCCCAACAACTCAATATTTCAGGAAACAGAATATTCAGAACACTTAAAAACAACAATTACATAGCATACCACTTCTACTTATTAGTGGGCAATAGAAAATCCGCATGCATTTCGCATTAGAAATTTTCAAAATAAATTTAAATTAAATATTTGAATAGGAATAGTTTCATGAAAGGATTTCGAAGCAGTCAAAACATATTAAAGAAAACGTGAATTAGTTTTTCAACTTCAACACCCTGTATCTCGGAAACGAAACATTTCCGGACCCATGTTCATATGAACTTTTTTGCTTAAAATGATGTGATCTTTCACCCATTTCAGTTTGTCGGAAACAAATCAGAACACCCTGTATATTCATTTCTTTATCAATTTAATGTTCGAAAAAATTCAACGATTAACTGGTGATAATTCATCTTTTCTTATTTCAGAGGTATTGAGGAAATATCCCCCACTCTCTAGTTTGTATCGTAAATGTAACGAAAGATACACACTCCCCGGTACGAATATAGTTTTGGAGAAAGGTACTCGAGTTTTGATTCCAACATTTGGTATACATAATGATCCAGAATACTATCCGGACCCAGAAAAGTTCGATCCTGACAGATTTTTACCAGAAAACAAAAATGAAAGATCAGATCTGGCATTCTTACCTTTTGGTAATGGACCAAGGATATGTATAGGTGAGGGAGATAACCGTTATACTGTATATTGTATAAAATTGGAATATGTTATGTCAAAATACAAGATATATTCCAGTTTTATGTTTTGAGTTTTGTGTAAAATGACATCCCAGTTTACACAAACTTCATTAAAAAATCGGAATTATAACGTTTACATTTTTTTCGTAATTTCAGGTCTACGATTTGGTAAATTACAAATCAAAGTTGGGCTCATTTCCCTCATAAAAAATTTCGAATTTATGACGACTGAGAAGACACCCTACCCTCTGAAGTTCGATTCAGAAAGTATCACAGTGACTCCAAAAGGACAGTTGCACCTGAGACACAGAAAATTTACAAGAAACGCCCTAACACAAGATTATTAAAGTGAACTGTTTATCGAGGAAGTGAATAAAGTATTTATTTTATCTGTTGAAGTATTTATCTTTAAAAATGTTGTATTCTGTTGAACAGATACGATGCCAATTTTGAATAAAGGTTTACTATTTTTCTACAATTTCCATTCTACTAATCCACAGAAAATTACACTAGCTTACAACATACATAGTTATGAAAAAATGAGTAATTTTTGAAGAGATGATACCATGGTATAAAGTAAACAGAGTTATGATTTTCGAGACAATGAATATATTCCTGATTTCTTTTGGTGCTCTAGTTTTTGTGCTTCCGTCATTTCGATAAGTGGAGTGACATGGAATTTGTAGTCAGCTTGAGGTCTGATCGAACTTGAATTCTTTATTAGAAACAAAAATTCACATAATAATACCTATTTATCATTTCTGGAACTTTTGTTTTTCCAAAAATTCCGAATCTAGTGAATTGAATTCTTCTGAAGTTGATTGTAAAATGATGAGATGAAGAGGAATAAATATTCATCACAATTAACTAAAATCTAATGTCAACATGTAGATATCTAAGAAATCTAGAAGGAAGATAGAATTTATCTAAAATTCTATTACATTGTGATTGAAGTGGAAAATATAAAAATTGAGATAGTACCGTAAATTGCACCCTTGGAGATAACATATATGAGGTGTAATAAAAAAAAACATAGGGAGAGGGAGCTACCTTTGCCTGAGAGCCTTTTTTTGGGAAGTGTAGTTATTTCAATGTTATCGTGGCATGTTATCACCTTACTGTAAATTCCTATCAACCCATAATTATTTTTAACCTCAACAATCAGATAAGCTAGTTGAAATCAATAAATAATAACCAAGAATTAAATGGAAAAAATGATTGGAATGAGAATAATGGTAGTACTTACAATAATACAAGCATAGGTATACAATTTATGTACAAAAGTGAGTTGGAGCCACCAACAATTTGGAGCGCTTGAAGGTTGTTGCACCATCCTCGTCGTTGTAATCCATGTTTTCGGGGTCTATGGAAATATCTAGGAGAGGTGTAAGGGTGAGATTTTCCTCATCAGGCTGAGGGCTGTTTTCACAAGCGTGTCAACGCAGTGCTTGGATACTGTGGAGCAGGCTTTCAAAAACGGCATTCATCGGTGGTGCACATAGTTGTGCACATGCAGCGTACTATGTGGAGTAGCTGTTCTGAGGTAGCACCTATTGTCGTGGTGATGGGAACCATACCAATAAACATATGAATCACTGAATTAACACTGGCGACCTTCTCACAAGAGTAAGTATAAAATCCACCTTGTTTAGTAATCTCCTATCCCCAGGCAGATAGCAGCTTTTCGAAGTCCCCTTGTCTTTCCACCTAGGTCTGGACTTGTTAGTAAGTCCTAAATAAACGATACTCGGCGGAATTTGAGGTTGGTGTTAGTCCAGCCAGTTGGCATTTTGGCTTTGCCGCGAAATTGGTAAAAATGCGGTAACTCAGGTCATCCAGGTTGTCACATTCACAGTTCCATCCAAGTTTCAACAAGAATTCCTCTCAAACGTCAGCAATTTTAGCTGGAGCTGCCACGGGGTCCATGAAAAACTCCAACATCTATCTCAATCTTCATTTCAATACCAAAGGGTGCTGAGGTGGAGTCGCACCCACTTATAGCGTTCAGGAAAACTATGTCCTGGGTACCGTTTGAAAGAGTGGAAAAAAAACGCAAATTAGAATATTTGTAAACAGGAACTATCTTCGAGAAGATGTTGTTTCGGCTCCATCCATTATCATTTATTTCCTGAGGTATAACGCTACCCTGCTCAGAAGATGTTCATGGCATTGTTTTGTTTTTATTCTTATTTATTTTATTTTATTTTGAAAATAATACATCCAACAGGTCGTAAAGCCCAATTACAGGTGTATATATGATAATTGAACTATCTCATAAAATTATACAATAATTATACTATCCAAAGAAACAAATCATGATGAGCCTACTTCAAAAATATTCAAAAACATAATTTAATTCTGAAGTGCACTGAACAATAAGTGCTCAAATTGGTATAAGACAAGACAAGAAAAATATATCCACACTCTGAAGATTATTATAACTCCTGCACATTGACGTAACTGGACAATAAAAATGATGCTGAGTATTTGGTACATGATTATGAAAAGTTAAATGTGATCTGGATGTGAAACGAGGAACTTTAAAATATATTGACTAAAGAAGAATTGTCGAATCCACCCGTCCGTGAATTATCTTATAAAGGAAGACCAAATCATTAATTTCGCGGACCTTTCTGAGCGAAATGAAATTGATCTCATCCAAAAGAGAGTCTTAACTGTTTAGTTTAGTGTGGATTCTTTTTTTTTATTTGTGTTAATAAAAACCACATTAGATTTTTGAGATTTATATACTTTATTGTATCATCGAATGTAATGATTTATGGAGAAGTTCTTTAGTTTCTAATGAAATATTAGTTACCAATTCATAATACCATAGTTACCAACGCATTTATGCGAAATATTTTTGATTAAAAAAATTAATTTCTATCTTCGACAATTTCCAAAATTGAAGATGATCTCGTTGTTATTCGTTGCTAGGGGACTTTTTGCTTTATTCCTACTGATTTTGGATGATTCAGTATCCATGACTTCCAAGCTGACACTTGCACTTTTCCCGTGATTCTGCATATTATGTGATGACTTTTCCTGATATGTTATCAACCCACTAGTATTTCGTAAATTCCTTTTTGAAACGTCTCCCATCTGGACCTTCTCAATATTTATCGACATACTTTCTTCTGAATATCCGGTATTCTTGTTTATTGTTTCATAAAACTCATTTCTCTATCTCTATTCTCTTTGAATAAATAAAAATAAATGAATATATGGTGGATGCGCAGCAATTAATAATTTTTAGAACACTAGTCACAGATCTGACCTTTTCTTGTAATGATATGGCACTCATTCTAGAACACTAACAATTAGTTTTCGAGTTAGCTATGGTGTGGTGAATCATACTCACCCTGTTATTTTGAATATACATTATTATTATTATATGTTCTAGTTATAAATGACCGACAGCGTTGCGCTACTCAATTGTTCGATCAGTTCATTATGTACGATATTGTTTATTAGGATTACTTTGGAGAATATGGTCTATCCTCTTCACATGAAATATGGTCAAGGCTGCGCGCCTGTCAGATCTAGGGTCTGGGGCCCGATGATCCGATTAAAACTTACAGGTTTTGAGATATTACGATTTTGCAAAAATTGAAGGGGTTTGGAAAATCTAAGGACTCCGAAATGAAAGAAATGATGTAAATGAGAATTTGAAGGTGAATCCTAGAAGAATTCAATCAATATTTAGTTAAGAGAAATGCAACATTAAGTTACCATGCACGACCCAGTAGTAGTAAAACTTAGGGAAAATATTGACTAGACAACGCCAACTCCTGAAAGGCTTGGCATTTTCCAAATCTGTTTAATTGTAGATTATTCAATTTTTCCGTTTTTGTATATTAAGGAGTAGGAGAGTGGAAAGTTGGGTCTCCACTTCAACACTTCAACGCCGTGAAGAAGAACAGGTTATGACCTAGATGAAAAATGAGGAAGAAGGAGGCTGAGTCTTTCAACACAATGATCGAAAGTACTTCTGGATTAGACTGAGTAGCTCTGATAGCAATAGAAATAGAAGTAAGCTAGTTGAGTACGTTCGAACTGAGGTACCAACAAGTCTGAAGTATATATTTACATGAACTATGATCTATTGTAATCTATGATCTTATTCAATTAAAGGTTAGGTAGTTATCGACGAAAAATATACCCATGTTTATACTGTTATATTTTGCCAGATTTCGATGTATTCATGACATCCGATATCTCAAGTTAGATGTTGAGCGAATTAAATATATTCTTTTATCACAAAATGCGATTATATAAGCTAACTATTGCCACGTGAATGATGGTTATATGAAAATGGATAAAAAGAATGGAAACGTGAAAAAACTTTCTCATTTCCCGAATACCTTTCAAGATCGGAAATCGGCTGATTGATGAACCTATTGAATTCTATGGTCGATTCGAAAATGAACTGAAACTAAAGAAATGGTTCCTGTTTGACGATAAAATATTTTGAACCCGCCATTAACAATTGGATAGTAAGAACACCCTGTAATGAAGCAAATTATTTATGATATGGTTTCTAAAAAAAAAAGATCGGGAGCTCTTGAAGATTTCTTCTCTCAGTCTTATAGTTTTCGAAACTATAGTCTTATAGTTGCTCTCAGTGCGCATCGAATATAGGACACCCTGTACAAGTAACAGGTTTAAGATATGAGAAGGGCGAGAAGACGATCATAACGAAAGACATGATGCAGGATACTTCACTAAGAATTGGCAACCATCATATTAGTATTAATACAATCTGAAAAAGTAGCATACTACAAATACTGACCGGAAACCATCCTTGAGAATGAACTCTTTAAAATGTACTAGCTTCGTACTGTTTTCACTGATAGAATAGAATATATTATTGGTTGATTAACATTAGAATTATCGGATTAGCAATCCCAAATAGCAACAGGTATCAAAAAGAGCTGAAGTCAAAACAAAACAACTGAAAAAAAACAGCAAAAACGAGTAGTGCTGGCAGAAATTCATTCAAAGAATGAAATACATGATTCTTTAGAAAATTTATTGAAGAAGATCTAAATTTTCTTGGATTTTGAATGTGCCGTCAGATGATTATACACCCTCCATCCCAAAGTGCTAAAACGTCTTTGTATTTAGGACGAAAAATAAATTATAGTGTAATTTCGAACGAGATTGGTTGAAGTTCAGGGTTCGCGTCATATATCTTGATTCTTTTTATCATCATATAATCATATCTTCATTGTTTATTGAACTTTAGCGAGGTGTTTTCAGTCAATTTTGAAGGTGCGCCGTCCCCAGAGTGTGGCGGTGTTTCATATATAATCTCCAAACCAGAGCATAGTGACTCAGCCGTAGATCGGTTGCCATTTCACTCATTCTGGTGATGCGCTCCGAAGCGAAGTCATTTCATACTCCCCTGCCAATACAGACGACGCTGCGAGGGTGGAAGCAGGAGGCATAGCGTGTCATTAACGCTATAACATTTGGTGCAGATGTGTTGAGCTTTCGAAGATCACATATAGGGAATACCAGGAATGGGGGACAAGTTCAAAAGCTTACATTTTATTTTCTTAGGAGTAAATTACTATGAAAAGTGATATATTTAGAGGTCATAATATTGAGCTATTTCAAATGAGAAAATCTGGTTGTTAGCCAAACATAATGGTAGTATCAGTTGGTGACAACCAATGATCACCTTGAATTGTACCTTAGTAGTTAACAACTTATCATGAAAGATTTTATTTCGATAGCATTTATATTCGAAAACTTCATATTAACTTTTAGCACATATGTAGGTGAAATGAAATCAAGTGGAAGAGGAAATCACAGTCAAGTAAATTATAGCATATGATCACGTGTCATCATCAAATTACTCAATCTCTGTAATAAAAAACGACGAACTTGCTTGTTTACCTGATGAAAAACCTAAATCATCTAAGGTATAATTAATATATTTGTTCCTCTTGATTATTAACAGTATAAATACAACGACAAGGTATGTCGAAACACCGTTTTCCTCAAGATCACGCAACTATTTCTTTGATTGAACCTTTTATTACGCACAGCATTTGTACCGAAAAATAATTATCTGAAATATTCACACGTATTTTAAACAGTCAAGGTTCCGGAGATTGTGCTTAAATATTCTGGTGTCTCCATATTTCCAGCAATTTGTTTATATTTTTTCGATATCAACATTTTGCACAGTCCTCTGTCAACCGATAAACCTCACATTATTGGTAATCATTTAGAGAATAACGACAGTGGTGAATTTATGAGTGATTTCTGTTTCGTATAATCAATTTTTGTTTGCAAGAGGTGAGAATTACATTGTTTTATTTACCACATAACAAACTGAAGGATAGAAGATAGCAATTTTCTGAGAAAACACTGCAAATATTTCATAATTATTTATTTATCTAGCTATCCTATAGGATATCTCAAAACGCATATAGAAAATTGATGCTTCATGCTGCGAGTTTTGAACTTGGGGTTATCTCTTCGATGTACAATAAAAATTTTTGATTGATGGAAATTAGTTTGATATAAAACTAATGATAAACTGCAATTCTGATCACTCAGTTCAAAATGTAATCATGAAGAAGCCACAGCGTGGCGAAACACTTGTTGTTTCCTATATTGAAAATTGTGGAAATTTAGTTGATCATTACTTTTTTGCTGACTAGAATTTTCAAAAATTCGTAACTCTGACACTATCAGGGTTATTGAATTGCGGTAAGCAATATTCTATACAGTATCATAGCGAACTTATACGTTTTGAATAAAATAATTGCAAAACGTATAGTTTTTGAGTAACTAATCTTTGAATTTGATTATTTGATCAATCAATGCGGTATAATAACAAATTTTTGTATCTAATGGGATGAAAATAGAAACGGTGGTTTCCCAGAAATACTCCGAAAGGATTTCACACATTATTTGAATGAGATTTCAGAGGAATTATTGGAAATCCCATAACCAAGTCTCATAATAAATTCAGCGCAGTTTTCAGTTTTTGATTCCGAAAAAAATTAGCAAAACTTCCGAAACCATTAGTCTTATGAGTACCTCAGAACGAGTCATTATCAACGATTTTGTTATCATACATTAAACTTATATTATGACAAATTTGAATGCAGAATTATTCGCTTTTTAAATTGCATGGATTACATTGATGTGATGCAGTAATCGATTTCATGTCATTAACCCATTTTTTATGAAAATTCTGTGAAGATCCTATTTCTCCATGTGATAATTAGATGCTACACATTCTAATATGAATTGCAGATGAGGGGTACTATTTTTTCTCTTCTCAAACATTCGGAGTTTTCAATATTGAAAGTGATTGATTCTTCTGATTCTGATGAGGAATCAGGAAATTAAAACCATATAATGATTAAAGAAATATTATTCAAACGGAAATACTTACTCGAACTAGTTTTGAATGAATGTATTTATTTACAATATGAGCTATTTTCTGAGATGAAATGAATAATAATGATTAATTATGTTCAGAGCTGTCAAAGACACCTAATTTTGAAAAGCATCTTGTTACAAAAAAAATTAATTTCTGAGAAAGGATCCGAAATTATTTTGCTTTTATACTTTTAAAGAAAGGTATCTAAAAACACATCTCAAGTTACTCTTCTGCTCATTAAGTTAAATTTACAGTTTTTTCTAAAATTAAGTGAGACTTTGCTAATACATTAGGTTTGTGAGGAATCTAATTTTCGAAGAGGCCCCTCAGGGAGATAAAACACTAACAAAAACAATTCATATCGAAATAACTTTCGAATTAATTTTCTGTAGTTCTTTGTTAATTTTCGTTCTCCAATACTTTTCGGATTCAAGAACTTCATTAAGTTACATAATGCATTTTTTTTAATAGTAGGGTAAATGTAGGTAATGGGGATCACTTAAGCGAAAATGAAAATAAAATCAAATATATGAATCAACTATTTATTGCTCTGTTCTTATTATAAACTTTACTTACTATACTATCAACTGAGATCAACTTTAATCACTTTGGCTTATTAGTTTTGGTACAATATAAAATTTAAAAAAATATCAGTTTGATCACAATTGTCAACACCGGTTGGCAATGGTGATCAGCATGTGGACAATGGTGATCAACACATATCACACACATAATTGTACGCAGAGTCCCATCCAGTACAATCGGCATGAGCCCAGTGCCCACAAGAAGTGCATCGGTACCATGTTTCATTGTTTCGTCCAAATTCACCACATACAAGACACAAGTTGCTTGCATCTTCTGTATCATCGTTTTCGTCATCCTGGCATAACTCATCCGTATTCACGTCTGACATCGAAGTATCATTGGAGTCCTGCAGTATTTTCTTCTTTACCTTCTCACGACGGATCTCCTGTGGCTTGCTTTTCTTCCCTATTCCTTTTCCTTTTCCTTGAGTTTTCAAAGCTTTGGCCTTCTTTTTATTTTCTTTTTCAACTAGGGCGTCTTTGATAGGTGTAGATGTTAAAATCGTTGCGTGCTGTTTTTGTCTTCCTTGTCTTTTCTTGGCAACTGTTACTTTCTTAGGCATTTGAATGAAATTTTGAACACTTGTCAGATCCTTAGATGTTGATGGTATATCAAATTGAGACAACCGTGTAGTCACTCGTTCAGATGTAGTGGGACAATATGTGGATGTACTTGGAATAGGACTATTTTGTTCTAGCTCGATAGTAGCTGTTATGGATGATACGGAGGCAACAGCACCAACAGAAGGCGATCCTAAAATAGAGTCAGCAAGATCTTGAACAACGATTGGCTCTGACTGTAGGACTTCAGCTGCTATAAAGTCTTCATCTGAAAAAACATTGGAATTTATCGGAAATATGCCCGTTGCTTTGAATCCTGCTTCGGCCTTACTCATGGAGGCAACATTAGAGAACGCTTTTTTGACCAACGAAGCAACATCATAGGGTGTTATTCTTTGTAAAAGTTGGCTCTTCATGAATAAATCGCATTCTCTTCTATATGCAGCTTTGAATGGACCAAAAAAGGACACATCTAATGGCTGCATGCGATGAGAGGTATGGGGTGGAAGAGATAGCATATGGACATAGTTTTCCTTACAATACTCAAAGATGGCCAGTGAACTGTGGCTAGCATGATTGTCCAGTATTAATAGTATCGGCTCTTCTGCAGAAGGTTTGGCGTACTGGGTAAAATGTTTGAGCCATTGAAGGAAAAGTTCTTCATTTATCCATCCATTGTCCGAACATTTGTATATTGCTCCTGTTGGTCCATCCTTTTCAAGAGTCGGGGTCATCCTCTTTCGGGGAAAAATGAACATCGGCGGGACATATCCACCTCCAGCACTCATAGCGCAGAGCATAGTGATATTCTTACCCCTCTCCCAACTTGTTATGGACCCTACTCTCTTTTGTCCCGTTGCAGTTAATACTCTTTCAGGCTCTTGGACGGTAGAGATGCCGGTTTCATCACAATTGTAAATATTTTTAGCCAAAAATTTGTACTTCTCCATTAGTTCCTCTAGCAGATTGTAGAATCGTCCAACTTCAGTCTTGTTAAAGGCTGTAACTCTATTGATGCTAGTAGCTTCGGGCTTCCTTACAGAAATATTATTTCTGGCAATGAATCCCTCAAACCAAACTCGACCAGCCAATCTTGTACTCTTATTAAAATCGTGTTTCAGATTTAGGGCTTCAGCGTATTCAAACGCTGCTCTTTTTATTTGATTTGGGGTGCAGCCGTAGAATATGTTGGCCATATTCTTGATTATGTCCACGAATTCTTTCTCCATTTCAGGAGTGAAGACAGTTTGACGGCCGAGACGAGGTGCCTTATCAAATTTTTTTTTGTACCTCTTGTAAAGACTGGCAAATGGAATATTCATGGTCTTCGCGGCATTTCTTATAGAATAATTTTGTTCGACGATGAGCTTTATAGCCCTTTGCAGGTCCTCCATAGTCCAGTTAGCTTTATTAGTCGTTCTAGGACGTACTTTCGGCATCTAAAAACAAAAAATCATACTGTTTTACCGAGATTAAGTAGTGTGGGCAATGGGGATCACTATGTAGGTAATTGGGATCACCCGATTCCGATTACCTACATAGGCAAAAAGCGGGGGAAAGAACCCTGGCAAATATAATATAGGTTATAACAACAATATAGCTGTTGAATTGGACACTAAAATGCTACGACTGTTACACTTTGCATGTACAGAAATAAATATTTATTATTTTGTGACTTACCTTCGGATTTATCAACTCGAAAAATTAGATGAAAATAACACGAAACCTTCTCACACCCGTCTCACTCCTACGCATCGCTCGAACTGAGTGAATTACCGGCTGCGAACAGGAATGGCGTATAGCTATCGTTTAGTTATGTTGGCATCGGTGGTTCGCGCTCGATTTTTGTTATTTTGGGGTGATTACCATTGCCTACTGATTCCCATTGCCTACATTTACCCTACCTAGAATAGCTAATAATATCTGTCGAAGAAATAAAAAAACTAAGATGTATTAATTGAAATATTTTGAAGTGATTAAATATTATACCTATTTCAATCATAGTTTCCTTTGAATCAGAGGGAATAGAATTCTTTGAAGTCTGGAATTACTCTACACATCCGTTGAGCAATATCAAGAGATTTTGAATAAATAATAAAAACAATAATAGAGGAAGTTTATTAAATTTTATTTAAAAAATTCAAGAGCATGCTTCATCAGGAGTTTTAGAACATTTGTTCATTCATGCTCCTAGAGCCACAGAACTCAACTATTCCATTTTTTTTTTAAATAATTCATATGACTGAAATATGATAATTATTATTACTATTGTTATATTGATGTGAGATTCAAGGTGATTATAAATTACAGGAAATAATAAACACAGAGAAGAAGAGAAATCTTACCTTTTATAGAGTTAGCTTATTGCTTGAGCATTACCTAATAATAATATTTACGTCACGTCACACAGGGTGTTTAGCTTTTCCTGGACGGGTTTCAACTTTGTGTTTTCAATAGGTGTAACTTTTTTCTCGATTTCTACATGAAAAAAAAATACCTAATACTAACCCTGACTTTGAAGGTATTGATGCTTTTTGATATTGGTTACTCGAAATATTTGATCATACCAAGTTTTAGTTAGTTCTATTGTAGTTTACTCCTATTCAGATATTATACATGATTATCTCTCTGCAATGATATATCTGGATGAAAATTATTCGAACAGGTTCAGCGGAGTCAAAGTGATGCTGGCAGATTCAACAAATTTTAGCAGAAATTGAAACAGATTCTATACCAGAACACGCCATTGAAGATTCCGCTCAGAACACTAGACTTCTGTCGATTTCTCCTTAACTGCGTCATTGAAAATTCTGAGTATTCAAAACGCAAAATCCACCAAAGTCAGAAAAACTGAGACAGAGGCGTTTCTTTTTCATTGAGAGAATGGGCGACATTCCTAATTGCATTGTTGGGCAATTCTCAAGCCCTTTAGGTCTCCAGACTTAATCCCATGTGAACTCTACATTTGGGGTCACATGAAAAATTTAATTTACAATATTCAAGAAAGATGAAGAATTGAAGTACTTCATAGGTTACGTGCCTGTATTAAATATATCCTAGCAATTTCAACAGGTCTTTTGAATTTTGTATTTTTTGAATTTATTTTTGAGATGAATATTAAAATAAATTTTCTCTTTTTATTTAATTTTTTGTTCGATTCCCTGGAAGAATTGATACTTTTTAAGAAAGATGATGAGAAATCAAATGAATGTTGGTACGTTATTTCTACGCCAAGTTCACTGTATTTATTTCGAGTAATAAACACCCGAGTCGAAGAAATTTTCAAAATAAAGAAAATTGAGTTCACTCAATACCTTTTATTTTTGAGATTTTATGGGTTTTAGGCGGCCATTATGTTTTTTAAAGTGAACCTACATTTTTCAGCTTCACACAAAGCATGATTGAATTTCCACAGTATAAAATAGTTTCAACATAATTAATTCTTATCCGAAACATTTTTTAGTATGACACCTTCATAGGATCACGTTGAATTTCCAAACAACCTGTATACTGTAGAAAGAGTCCTGTTTAAAAGTTTGAGGAACAATATGAATTCATATTTTGAAATATAATACAGAGTGTTCCTAAATTGGAGGTTAAAATGAAAATGACAGATTCCTCAGATCATTTTCAGAAAAAAGCCACCAAATGCTTTGTTTTAGAGGTTCAGGGTGTTAAGTTAAGATATTTTTTTCCATTTTTTTCTTATAGCACCTTACGCTCAATTGGGCACAGATATTTCAATTTTAGAGTTTTCATCATATGATATGCTAATTTTGAATGCAAATCTACAGGGTGATATAATTTCTGGAATAGTACTTACTTTTTTCCTCCAGAACTTTTGTGTTAGATCACTGGTAGTTTAGTAAAATGTCGGAAGAAATTTTGGTCCAGTACTACACTTTTTGGTTTCTTGTAGTTTTGTCGTATCTGCTACCGACTTCGATAAAAGAATTTCAAACAATTCTCTAGTAATCGTCAGGAAAATCCAAATTATTATAAAGTTCCAGTTAGTAAGCTCTGATGAATAAATTAATTATATGATTTTGTGCTTATTTTCCCAATTTGTTGCGAAGATTAATAAATATTCTATAAACTGATATGATCATCACAAAAAAGTAGGACTAGAAACACACCCTATATATCGACAACATAGTATTTTCTGGTCCATGTTTATAGAACTTCTATTTCGTAAAATTATCCAAGGAATTTCTGATTTTCCAAATTAGAAACATCCTGTAACCAACCTGTTATTTATACCTGGTCGTGTAATCATGGAAACAATCATTACAGTGTGCCGAACCTAATTATTTGAGGCCATTACTGGCCCAAAATTCGAAAAATACAGACATCCTACTGAAAAATATACCATCATATTGGTAAACAAGCGCTCATAATGTACGAAAAACATACCTAGTTTAGATCTTTGTGTGTTTTTTCTCAAATACATAATACACATTTGCTAAAAATGAATTGACTAAGCGCTTATATTTCAGGTATGAAAAAATAAAAACCATGCTTTCCTTATTAACACTGGGTTTCCTGATCTTGACGTGCTTATACCTTATCAATAAATGGTTGAGAGGAAAATTTTCATTTTGGAGCGAAAGGGGCGTAATAACACCACCAGTAAACCTAGGTTGGGGCAACTATCAAGAGGTCATACTCCAGAAGAAAAGCTTCAGTCAAGCCTTGCATGAATTCTACAAGTTATTCAAAGCCAAGGGGGTCCTTCATGGAGGACTTTACTCCTTTACATCTCCTATTTATATGCCAGTGGACATAAATATCGTCAAAAACATAATGCAGAACGACTTCGATCATTTTGTAGATAGAGGTTTCTACGTCAATCAAGAAGACGATCCTCTTAGTGCCAATCTTTTCACTCTAGAGGAAAACAAGTGGAGATATTTGAGATCCAAATTGACACCTGCTTTCAGTTCTGCAAAGTTGAAGATGATGTACGAAACCTTGCTGAAGTGTACCAAAGATCTGGAAGATGCGCTTGAAGAATATGATGGAAAATACCTGGATGTGAAAGAATTTATTGCAAGATTTACCATTAATGTTATCGGAAGCTGCGCTTTTGGCATTGAATGTAACTGTTTGAAGGAACCCAACAACGAATTCAGATTGAATGGTGAGTTATAATGAAAATAATTTGATATACACGGTGTTACTTATTCTATTTGAATTCTGATAGGTTTCTAAGAGGATAAATTCATCTGGGATATCTTAATCTCAAGTGATTTTCAAAAAATTTAGCAGTAGAATTTCATTCATTTTCAGATATTTTGTGGGATGTCAATGTCAATGTCCTGAATTGAATTGACATATTTATTTTATGTATGTATTTCTTATCGAAATGGATATATCTCTATGCCTGAAATTACAGAATAGTCCAACTCGATCGTTCACGGTGAAAACTCTACTACCTACTCGTAGCATCTACAGTTGGTCTTTTCAAGAGGAAACAGTCGAGATGACAAAATTAATTTATTTCGAAAAAATACTCGGACACGTTGTTTTTTGATTCGAGGGGAACAACAAATTCACAACTATATCGCTTCAACCCTCAGTGTTAGAACACCAAACCCCAAATTTTGAACAGTAAAGATGGGGTTAGTGATACGTCATTTGAAAGGTCTTTATTTTCTTTGTTCAGCATATTAAGTTTTATTTCATTCAATCTATTTGTCTTCGAGTAAATAAAATTCAAATTTTGTACAGTACTCTGCGTTATGCATGCTATGTGAATTAATCAAATTTTCACAAATTTTTCTGTGGTTTTGAAAATAATAGTTAACCGTCATACATTATAGAAAAAAAATCAACAATTAATGTGGAAATGCTTCATTTAATTCATTTGAATGAATAACAGATTCAATTGTTTATTCATCATGCTTGACGGGAAAACCAGAGTTGTTCAAAGACAAATATGAATATTTCAGGAACCAATGGATGGAATGAAAAAAAATTTGATATGGTGAACTCAGGATAGAAGGACCTTTGAAAAGAGGTATCACTTACCACATCCTCCCTATTCAAAATTTAGGGGTTGTAGTTCTAACATTAAGGGCTGAAACGATATGGATGTATATTTGATATGAAATGTTGTATCCCCTTCGAATCGAAAATCTACTTGTCCGAACATTTTTTCGAAATGAGTTCATTTCGCCTGTGATCTCCTATGTTTTGTTTTCAAGAGCTCACCCTGTATAGTACATAATATTATATACTACACATATAAATCAAAATATTTTGGAGGAAATTGTTCAGAATCTCTCAACAGATGTGTGTCTTACACATATTTGTGGAAAGGTGTAGTAATAACTTCGAAGAATTTAACAGTATATACATCATTTTCTGATCCACCCTATATATTTTATGCACCTAACTGCCGAGTGATCTTTCACCATGATCAAAAAAGTTATTTTTAGCATCCTATGTATTTTAAACGGTTGAATTAAGATCGGTGATGTATAGTGAAGACATATGACATTTGATTAGCATCAAGAGTGCTACAATATATATATAAAATATTCGAGCAAATTCACCGAAAGCCAATTTCTTGTTCAAAAGCGAAACATGGATCGTAATATCATATTGTTCTAAGAAAGAAATTTCACTATCAAAATATTTTATTTTCCAAAAAAACAACAAAATTAGTATATGATTTGAAAAAGTTTTTTTATTTGTTATGCTACTTCTCAAAACCAAAATATAAATTGCAATTCTCAAAATTTCCGCTGAAGCAATTGTAAAGAGATACAAACGATAAATAATCTTGTTATTCATCAATTCGTTCATTCTGCAGGCGCCAAAGTGCTTAACTTAAGCGATTTTTGAAAATACAGATGCAAAAATCTGTATAAAAAAAAGGATTGAAAATGTAATTTTTACCTTGAACATACAACCAAAAACGTCATTAGCACCTTGTCGCAAGATATTTTTTTGACCTGTTCTCGAGGCAACACTTTTTTTTGCATACTTCGAGATTTTAACCAGTTTCTCATCTTTAATTTAATTTTTCTACATTCATGCAAAAAGAAAAACTTTATTGAACTATATTTAGTGGAAATAGAAGTTCTTTTTTGCACTAGTGCAATAAAGATTTTATTGCACTCATTTGTCATTCTACTTCAACGTGCTGTCACCAATTGTTCATTCACTTTCAACATTGAGGGTAAAAATAAAGTTTGAGTTAAATTGTTCGTAACGTATTAGTTCCTGTTTCAATGCAAATCGATATTAATAATGAAGTATTCAAGTTGCGCTTTTCATTTTCCTACACCTAGTGCCTCACCTCAATAAATCATTTTTTGCTTTTTGCATGAACGTAGAAAAAATGTTGTATGCAACTCGTGCAAAAATTGTTTATTGCACTCGGCGTGTTGTCCAACTCGGCCTAACGGCCTCGTCGAGTGCAATAAACATTCACTTTTTGCACTTCTTGCATAAATAACTATCAATTAATTAATTCAAATTCACTACATAACATATTCTAGAACCATTCCTTGAAGTGACCAGCTTTTATTTTGCAGGATCTACATTTTTTAACAGGACCTTCTTCGAGAATGTGAAACTTTATTTCAGCGATGTGTTTCCTGGAATTATGAAAAAATTACACGTACGCGTCTGTAGACCCAGTACTATCAAATTCTTCGAGCGTTTAACTCGAGAAACCATAGAATACAGGGAGGAGAACAATATTATTCGGAAAGACTTCATGCATCTACTAATACAGCTGAAGAATAGCGGCAAACTAATAGAGAGCGAAGAAGTTGGAAATATTGGAAAGTCTGAGAATGGCGAGACGATTTCTTTCGCTGATCTCGTTGGTCAAGCATACGTTTTTTTCCTGGCTGGTTATGAAACTCCTTCAAATACTATAAGCTTCACCCTCTACTTCTTATCGGTGTTCAAGGAGGTACAGGAGAAATGTCGGAAAGAAATTAAGACTGTACTAGACAAATATGGAGGAAAATTAACGTATCAAGCTGTTATAGAGTTGCATTATTTGGAAAGCGTTATTAATGGTGAGTATTTAATTAAACTCTTTGTAAATCTTTTACCTAGATTTATAATTTCTGAAAGGATTTAACTCCTATTACATATTTTCCATATTCCAAATTCACAGAAAGAGGGAATTCTCGATTTAGATTTTAGAGTTTGATCACATTCGATCTGAATTGTTGAATATTCAGGGTGTTCCAATGAACACCCTGATATTTCTCATATTATGATAAATAGAGGAGAAAATACAAAAAGAAAAAGAAGAAGTACAATTTCAAGTGTGTAATATCATACGATATTAGTTATCTATCTGGTTAATGTATCAACAAAACTGCCATCAACATAACCATTGTCAAACAGAAGACTTCCACGTTATTACGTAGGCATCAAAATCGAAAGTAACCCAAGGAGACTGCATGTCATCGAGGGAGAGTAGCGATAAAACGGTTTCACCTTTGTTAGGGATCATCAGTACCGCATAACTCATAATTATTTATTATAAATAGAGGAATTTACATGAATATTTTTAATAATGTTCGTTGGAAGGAGATATGAGGGGGCACTACAACCCCAAGAATTTCAATATGAAACAGGGGTCGAATGAAGCCTCATGTTGAAGGGCTTCAAATTTCTTTTGTAGAAATGGACTAGTTGTTATTTTTATAGCAAAAATTTTTTTGCCAAAAAAACAATTCTGTTTCCTATACGTATTGTATTTAGTGTACCGGGTTTTTCACCATAATTTGACCCCCCCTTCAACTTTGTTACTGAAAGAGGTACAAAAAAATGTTTTCTACAAAAGTTTCACGAAATCGACTAGTGTTTTTTAAAATGATTTCAAAAGATGAAATATATACACAGTGGGCAACATATTGATTGCAACTTAATTTTTTCAAATGGAACACCCTGTATATTTTTCTATATTTGACTAGCTTTTTTTCCCCTGATTTCGAATATATAACATATGTTTGGCCTTTCTCTCTTATTCTGAGTACCACAAAGTTTCAAATTTCAACAACCACCTGGCAAGCTAAGTAATCAGTTTTCAAGTGGAAGGCTGTGGTAATTCAAAATTCCCTTTTTTGAGTTATTTCGTTGTCAACGATATGACATACGTTTGTCATTGAATGAAGATATTCATCGAATATGCACTACACAGAAGCGGCAAAATTTGAAATATTTTCCCTTTATGTGAAGAACAATAAAAATAAGAATGCTACAATGAGAGAAAATATGGAGTTGCATCCAAATCATCGAATTCCAATTTATAGTGAAAAACGTAAATATAACAAGATAACTCAAAAAAGGACATTTTGAGTTATCGCACCCTACCACATGGAAACTGATTACTGAGCTAGGTGGTTCTTAAAATTTGAAACTCTGTGGTACTCAGAATAAGAGAGATAGACCAAACATATGTTATATATTCGAAATCAGGGGAAAAAGAGCTAGTCAAATATAGAAAAATAAACAAGGTGTTCCATTTGAAAAGATCAAGTTGCAATCAATATGCTACCCACTCTATATATATTTCGTTTTGTGAAATCATTTTAAAAAACACTAGTCGATTTCGTGAAACTTTTGTAGAAAACATATTTTTGTACCTCTTTCAGTAACAAAGTTGAAGAGGGGGTCAAATTATGGTGAAAAACCCGGTACCTACGTAAGGAATCATTTATTATAATTAAATGTTCAAATTGAGCGCGTTTCGTTTCCATACAATAGTGGAATAATGCAAACACGATTAGAACATTCCACGAATATTTGTTGATAAAGAGGAGGATTTCCAATGTATCCCTTGAAATCCGAATCTCAGATGTTTCACAAATGTGGTTAATACCTTAATTCTTTCAGAGTGTACGTCACATGTTCGCATTGCGTCAGTATTATTGTATGGAAGTGATTATTCCCCTCGTCCTAATTTAATTTCCACTGATCACAAACGCGCAAATTTGAATTACAAAAAATGGTTTCTAGATGAAAAAACTGCTGACTGGTGCTGTCAGTCAGCAGTTTTTTCGTGTTTACCCGCGGCACAACTTGACAGCCAAAACAATACCTTCGATTAATGCCTACATAATTATTAGGTATGTATACAGGGTGTTTCAAGTTCGACGGCCTATTAGACGTTTCTGGAGAACGAGGCCGATTTGAAATCTGAAAATTCGGAATATAACATTGTTCATGATGCTCTATTCAGCTGAAATATTTTCGAAGTTCAGGCACTTCCGGTTATGCAAGAATTAAAAAAAATTCTTTCAAAAAAAGTTTCTTTTTTCATTTTATGTCTCAGATATTATCAAGATTCCCATTTTCAATTACTCTATTCTGAAATTATTGCGTTAGTTCTCATAGTTTTCAAAATATTAAGGAAAAACCGAAAAAAAGAGAGAATTTCCATAGTCACTATTACGTGAATTATTTTTACTGTGAATATCCTGTAAGTATACTCAATTCACTTTCTTAAACAAGAATGATGTAGGAATATCGTGCATATCTCGAACTTGAGAAATATCATCACAGGGTGTTTCAAACATTGTGCCAAAAATTGTGAACAAAATTTGATCATAACTTTCGATTTTCAAATTAGAACCCTATTTTTTCGAGATTTCTTTAGATTCTTCGGTGAAAAATAAGGGTAGTGTCCAAACATGATTATGCTCTCAAATTCAATAATTCAAGAGTTATTAGAGATTTTATGAATTTGTAGGGTCAATTTCATTCGATCTGTTTCCAGACAGACTAGCAATAATACTCTATGACCATAGAAATTTAAATATCTAATTACTTTACATGTGACAGGTGTTTTCATCATCAAAGCTACACTTATTTGATTTCACGAATTGAATTTAAGATATTCAAATAACAAAATTCTGGATATACTTTTTTCTAACTATGTGGCAAATCAGTTCATTCCGGCAGATGACAATTTCAGCAATATGCCATACCTTCGGTATAAACGCAATAGTTCACGAGTCTTTGGAATTCTTATAAAAAAAATGGTGGCGGCGAAAAATAAGATTTTTTTTTTATATTTTTGCAGAAGAAGTTTTTTCGAAAAAACCTTTTTCATTTTCGATTTTGCAAAGAATGTTATTTCAGTCAGTTCAACGTATAAAAAGAGGGGGGTTACTTGAACAAACCCTTTACCTAAAATGAATACTTTAAGAGTTATTGAGTTTAAATGACGAAAAACCGCAATTTTAACTGTGTGGAGTAGTCTGTGACTTCCGGAAAACACAGAATGAAACTGAAACTTGATATATCGATTACTATAAATTTGACATTTACTTCCATCTCTGTATCTACGCCACTGGATAATTTTGGCAGGATACACCTACCTAATTCGGAACATTACATTAACTGGAATACAATAACTGAATATTAAAACAATGAATGTTATAAACTAAAATTATAAACACAAATCTGATTTTTTTCAAACTTTAACACCCTGTATCTCGAACTGAAGCTTGTTAGGATATATTTTTTTTTATATACACTCTTTTTCATGAAAAAAGTTGTTCTATCTGAAGCCAAAATTATTGAACTCAAATCTAAACCAACCTGTACACTCATAATATTTTATATTATGTACTTTTTCAGAAAGTATGAGATATTATCCACCGGTACACGTGCTGAATAGGGTATGCACGAAAGACTACCAAGTGCCAGGTTCTGATTTGTTGCTAAGAAAAGGACAGAAAGTATTGATTCCGGTACTGGGAATTCAAAGAGACGAAGAATATTATCCAGATCCTGATACCTTCAACCCAGAGAGATTTTCTGATGAGAATTCAACAGGAAGAAACCCTGCTACTTTTTTGCCATTTGGTATAGGCCCAAGAAATTGCATAGGTAAATAATATTCTGGTTTGTGAATTTCAAGTAGGAAAAATCCTAAAAAATTTTTTCAATTCACGTAATTCAAACCCTTTAAGGTATTATTGCTCAGTATTGTTGCAACGAGCAACTTTTTTTAGAATTAGTTAAAATGTAGAAACCTGAGGTAGACACAACTTAACGACCAATTTTTTCATTTTTAATTGCTGGCATTTAGGTTTATCATTATTCAATTCGAAAATAATTTCCAATAAATGAAGACCGAATCAATCAAATATTTGATAATTCCTATCATTTTATGAACTTAGAGGTTACTTCTCTGCTAACTTTCTATCAGGTTACCGATATAGTTCAAAATGGCAAAACAAGAAAAAAATATTATGAATCAGCATTCGATAAGCTATAATAAAATATTCAGCAAAATAATTATTATTGACCTCAATGACTTACAACTCTGCATCAATATTTGTACAGCGTAATTCTGAAAATCCATCATCTATCTAAATATATCTAGAATCAACAAATGCTCGAAAAAACCCGATTTGAATATTAACTACAACTTTTGTAGTCTTTTTGTCGCATATTTTGACTCCATTAATGCCATTGTGGTTAAAATGACGTGTGTGAAATGGAAGAAATTGAACAATACTAATAACAATACAATACAATAATAATAACAAATACATCATTAGGTATCAATTTAAAAATTTCAATCAATTCATCACACAATTCAAAACGAAGAATTCGACCTCAGGATGTTTTTGTACCTGGTTTGTTTTGTCCCTTTTGAATCTGTGACCTTTAGATATTATATTGATTTGCTAATATCTAATCTATGTTGGATATGGATATTCAATCTTTACTGTATTACGAAATCATCACAAGAACCATTGAAAATTTGAGAAAAACAAATAGGTATTGGGAAGAAATAGGTAATAAGTGCTGAAAATTTCCGTGAATACACATTCGATCGGTTTGAAATTCTGCATGTAAAGAGTGTTTTTTTTTAGAGCTATAGAACTTCAAATTGCAATAAAACAACGATGGATTATTCGATTGACATGAATTTTATATATCCACAAGATAATCTTGTGGCATTACATTTTAAATATTATTTCTGGCATATGACCGCCATGGCTGGCTCATATGTAGTCCAATCTGGACGTCCAATTTTCGATTACTTTTTCCAACATTTGTGGTCGTATATCGGCAATAACACGGCGTCATCCAAATGGTCAAGGGTTTGTGGCTTATCCGCATAGACCAATGACTTTACATAGCCCCACAGAAAGTAGTCTAGCGGTGTTAAATCACAAGATCTTGGAGGCCAATTCACAGGTCCCAAACGTGAAATTAGGCGGTCACCAAACGTGTCTTTCAATAAATCGATTGTGGCACGAGCTGTGTGACATGTTGCGCTGTCTTGTTGGAACCATAGCTCCTGGACATCATGGTTGTTCAATTCAGGAATGAAAAAGTTAGTAATCATGGCTCTATACCGATCACCATTGACTGTAACGTTGTGGCCATCATCGTTTTTGAAGAAGTACGGACCAATGATTCCACCAGCCCATAAAGCGCACCAAACAGTCAGTTTTTCTGGATGTTAAGGTGTTTCGACATACACTTGAGGATTAGCTTCACTCCGAATGCGGCAGTTTTGTTTGTTGACGTAGCCATTCAACCAGAAGTGTGCTTCATCGCCAAACAAAATAAAATGGACGTAGTGCGCGCTACGTATTCCGCACAGAACCATCATTTTCGAAATGAAATAGCATTATTTGCAAGCGTTGTTCAGGCGTGTGTCTATTCATGATGAATTGCCAAACCAAACTGAGCATGAATCATTTGACAGCTGTTAAATCAGTCGCCATCTTGAACAGTAATGCCAACTTAAAGTTATATACTTCGAAAAAAAACACCCTATATTCATATATGTATAAAATAACCATTTCAAACTTTTTTCGACATTTCATATTCCCGATTTTTTTGTATCCCAACTCGAACAGAAGGAAATTCAAGAAGAATAACGAAAAACAAAAACCTGTTATTCAAGCGAAAAGAGATCAGTCTAAAGTGGAGTTTTACGTGAATACATATACTATAGAATATTAATTCCAAACTGCGAAATTTTCATATCTTCAAAAATAGACCAAAGAAAATTCAACAATTATTCCGGGTGTTGAAAGACAACGTTTCAATATTTTGGAGCTATTTCTAGAACTCAAAATTTATCGAAAGTTCTACATAATTATGGATCCGCAAATGAGCCAATTTGTAGATATGAGCGATTTTCGGTTTTCAAAATATCAACTACTCGTTCTAGTGTATATACAATAAATTACAGAAGATATTAGGTTTTTCTTTTGACTTATAGTGTTTTACCATATAACCATCGCCTATTTCATTGATTAATGCAGAAAGTAGATACATCGCCGCATGAAGAAATTACGTTCTTACTCTTTCGAAAAGACCTGGTTGTGTTCAGATCGTTTGACAGGATAGTTCAATCCGATGTTGCAACTCTTCGATGTTATTCACTGACGTTGTATACACTAAACTCTCAAAAAACCCCAAATACAAAAGTCCAAAGCATTCAAATCGGGAGATCTAGCAGGCCATGGGCTTCCTCATCCTATCCATCTTCTGGGAAATGATTGATCTAAATGTTCCCTAACAGAAAGTGTATAATCTTGCATCAACCAAATATTCATCCACTGACTTGAAGGTACCACGCCTAGAAAATTGGGAAAAGTATTTTAAAGAAAGTTAAGATATACGGCTCCTGTTGAATTCCGTAGTGGAACTACTGGTCCTAACAAACGATTTTCTAAAATACCTAGCCAAATGTTTGATGATAGCTGTGATTTTTTTCAATGAACCGAATGAAAAAAATTTTAATTGAAAGTTCAGTAAGCAAGTTATCTGAAAGATGAAAATAAGTCGAATATTTGGTTGCGCTAGTAGTTAATTCGAAAACCGAAAAAAGGTTTGACTGAAATTGTTAAATCTTCAGTCTTGCCAAACAAATTCATTTTTTTTTTAATAGTGGTGAAACAATATTATCTTTACAACTCATCTCATTCTTATCTGCATAATTCTCTGTCTTTTGACAAAGAAGGTTGCGGAATATGAAGACCAAAGCATGCTTTGTTGCAAAGATAAAAAAAAATATTTTATTATAATCTGTTTTTTTTTCCGAAACGATACATCGTATCCAATCACTCATCATTTGAATTTGTTTTTTTTTCAATTTTTATTTTTATATATTTTCAGGTCTCCGATTTGGAATGGTTCAAGTGAAAACTACAATTGTCAGTATAATTGATAACTATGAAATATCGTTGAACAAAAAGACCAAATATCCCCTAGAATTCGATACAGGACATCCACTAACACTCAGCCCTAAAGGAGGTATTTGGTTGAATTTGAAGAAAATTGAAAAATGAAATATCACTTCATTAGGATGGTTTATGCATAAGGTTGTTTTATCATAATTCTAATTATTGTGTGAAAAGATTATTTATTTAGTTCGAATTGTAGGTATCTCATGAGAATCATATTGTGATCAATTCCTTAGAATTATAAAGAGTAATTCCATGAAATAACGGAAAGATTCAATAGAAGAAACAATTATTTCATGAGACCTTTCAATCTTTGTTTTTATTTTTGAGAATTAATATACAAGATATTTTGAATAAAAACATTGAGATTCCAAAAGTATTAGGTAGATAACGTCAAATAAATGAAAGATCGATTTTACTTTTTAATTTCGATGCGTGTATTTTTCAATCGAGCTGTTTTCACAACGTGAACGAAAGATAATAACATTGGAGATCTTCGTGAAAGTTTTTCAGTGTTCGTTTATTTCTACAAAAAAATGCTTTAAATTGCCTGAGGGCGCTAATAATATCAATATAATTCTTACTCAACTTAGCTAATATTGAAAGGGGCCATTCTTGGACCCATTTTAAAGAAATAACTTCGTATATAAATGATTATTATGAATGTCCTGATTTGGAAGATACCAGGTGATGAAGATTCAAAAATTTTTTTTATAACCGCTTTGCTATAATTGTAGATATCTTTATGGGATTTGCTGCACGTGCTTCAAAATGTATTTTTTGATGTACCTATGAGAAATTATATTGTTTCCTAGTGGTTTCCGTACGGGTTTTGCATTGACTATCCAAAAAAAATGGCTTTCTCATAAATTAAAAATCATTTTTGGAAATGTCATTCATTTCTGAGTCTATATATTTCTATGAGTCGACCGAGACTCATGGTTTTTTGTTTTACTCATAATTTCAAAATTACAGATATGGTGGTGATTAAATAATACATTTAGATGTATCAAAACAACGTCAAATTTCATGCACCAGAACCAAGAAAAAAGAATCGGACTAGCTTCGAATTAGTTTTTGTGCTTAGAATGTTCATAGAATATGGTAATATCAGAATTCCTCATTTAAATAAACTGACCGACATGAACGACATCATAATAGAACACATCTCATGAAAAATTACTGCTGTGTGATATCCAATGCTGCAATAGTCATATAAATGATGAGCGCTCAAAAGCTCCTGACTCCAAGCCGATCATCCTCTCGAATTTTTTAATACTCAGTATTAGTTAGTTGTAATTCAATGCTGATATTTCACCAGAAAATTTTTCTAGGTTGAAAGTATCAGGATCGGTATAATATTCTTCGTCTCTTTGAATTCTCAGTACCGGAATCAATACTTTCTGTCCTTTTCTTAGCAACAAATCAGAACCCAGCACTCTAAGTCTTTTCTGTCTTTTTGAGTAAACAATGGAGGTATAGTGGCGTTGGGCACAGTAATAATAAAGCCTCTACAGAATAATTCAATCGAATATTATTGAAATTTTACGATTGTTATCATAATATAAATGAAGGCCGTTCTATTAACTACTCAAGATATCCTGTATATTCAACTCTCACTGAAGAATAATTCCAATCAATCACAATCAATTGTTATCAAGTTATTTTCAATACGAAATAACAGAAAATTATTATAATTTTTTAATACTTGAAACCAATTCAAGTACGGTCTGCTCGATAAAAAAGAAAGAGTTAGAAGTATTGAATTGAGAAAAATCAATAGAATACTTGTTTGTTTGCAATAAGCCATAGTTAGAAAATAATTAATGGTGCGGTGCGTTCATACAAAATTTCTTTGAGCAATCATGAATAGGTTTTCAATTTTATGTGTACACTTAGCTTCAATCATATTGGTTATATTTTGTTGTCTCGATTGTGTGGAATTTGCAACGTTTATTTAGAGAAACCACCACCAGGTGACTGCTCAGTTCAAAATGAAATTAGCGATATTTCTTCTCACAAAACACAGATTTTTATGGGGTTTTCAACTTCTTTAAAAAATTATCGGCATTGTAGTATTTGATATTTTTAATTTGTGGATAGAAAAAAATTAGTAATTCTTCGTTTTTCGCAAATGAATTGATAATATGCTATTCCTACAAATCACTGATGTCTCTTGAGAATATTCGTTGAAAAATTCCTAGAAAAAGTCATGAAGTACTTCCTTTCGATAAAAGTTGGAATTGTTGTAATATTACTAACTTCTACTGATCATTCAATACTGCACATGATTTTTGTAACTCCTCCACTAGAAAAATATTGACAAATCCCGAGAATGTCACGTTGTGGTGATCCCTCTTGAGCACTTAATTTCAATGCGTCTATCTCATCTGGACGACAAAAGGATAAATCCTTCTTTATTCTTCAAACCTAGGAAAAAATAGAAATTAGTTTTGATTTGTGAATTTATTTGAATATTGGCTACTGTATTATATTTTGTTTATTTACAAATGACGTACAGGCTCATGCCTCTTTGATTTATGCTTATACCCTGTAGCTTACAGAATAAACCATATTCTTAGTATTATCATTATTATTAATTCCGTCCTGACTACTTGAAACTTGATATTCATGAATTTTAGAAAGATTAGATCTCTTGTCCCTAGTTTACTGGCTCATTATTGATGAAAAAAAAAACAAGTACTTTCAGTTGAAACTTCTGCATGGAGTTAATTTCTTGTATTTTTGAATTTGCTACTTTGTAAATGCATTGTATACTGCATTGCGTGAAAGTTTTTTTTTTTTGAGTTCACTGAAAAGGCTGGCGAGTATTGTTTGAATTTTGTTTATAATTCTTTCATTCTGAAATTATGTACCTTGACTGTGGCATGAAATTGCTAATTGCACAAAGTATAGAAAAAAAGATACGAACCTTGTTTAATCAGATCTAAATCTATATAAAATGTAAACCTCTTTTCCTTCTTATCATAGAACCTAGGTACCATTTCTTTCTGAGGGGGAGAGACTTGATTTTAATGAACATATATTGTGTATTCTCGATTCCAGTTGATTCAGTGCGATAGTGTCTGAGTTTTTAAATGTTCTGATGATCCATTGTTGTAAGAACTATATCTTATAGTTTGTTAGGACACTCATTACTCTTTTTGCGATATATCGCAAAGTTCATAGTCTGAAATTATAACTGTAGGTAATAAAAATAATGCTAAATTATTGTGTTCTTATTATAGCCTTCGACTTCTTGCCCATTTAAATCAATTAATGTAGGGACTATTTGTTATGAAAAATAACAAAAATTTAATTATTTTTTTTTTATCATTCAGATTCCTGAATAAAATCATATTATATCATATTCATTATCATCAATACATCTGAAATCTGGATATATCTACTATCTACTAGGTAGGTATATGTCAAAAGAGACGAATGGAGAAATATGACTCATCCCATAGCTATAACCTTCGGATATAGGTACATATGGTGTTGAAAGTTATGATTTTCGTTTGAAATATAATGAAGATTTGAAAATCTGTAGCTGAATTGCCCCTATCCTCTGGGCTTGGAAAATCAGCAAGCAAAGGCTATTCTTTCGAGGTCTTCAGAGAGTAACCAGTAACCACTATGGGCTAGATCTGGAAGATAAGTTGGGTGGTCAAGCAAGGTCTCCGGATTTTACACCTTCAGATATTTCCAACATTTTCAAATTGATAAATGAGACCAAAAGAAAAATTCTGATTGTTAAATGGTATTGAATCCTTGATGACATTGATGGCCACCTAATTTTTAAATTTGTTGAAGTTCAAAAGTGCATCCCAAAAACTTGGTTTTCTGTTTCGTGCTAGGAGCTATTTCCCTTACAGTCAGCTACTTATGATTTATAAGGCACAGATCCGACTAGTCCTGGAGTACTGTTCCCATGTTTGGAGTGCGGCACCTAAGCATATTCTGGCAGTCTTCTGTTAACCCGTCAAGTTCAATCTTCACAACCCTTTATGGTCGCGTTGGAGACTTGCAGAACATCTCTTTTCAAAGACTCGTTCATCCAACGAACAGCAAGGCTCTGGAACACATTGCCTAGGGAGGTGTTCCCCGAGGCATATAACCTTCATAAATTCAAAAAGAACACCAATTCCTACCTTCTTTTCCTTGGTTCTCACGATGTTCTCTGAACATTACAGGATATTTCCTTTCATGGGAACCAGAACAAAAAGAAAAAATAGATAGGCGTTAATGCGTTTGAGCCGAGCATTGAAAGACAAACGACCGCAATACATCGAGAGACACGATAAAGAAATATTGGACTGTTTCAGCCGTTACTATCCGGTAGTTGATTATGATAGAAAGAAGTTTTTATTACTACTAAGGCCCAGTTTCACCAAATGCTTTAATCTTGACTTAGCTCTTAAGTGAGGCCTTAGATCACGATTAATGTAATGTAGCGTTTCACCACACTCCAAAGCGCCATTTAATCGACCAATCGCGATTTAGCACTAATCGGCCATTTTTGGAGGATTATAACCTTTCAAGTTGAGATTAATAATTATTTATCAGTATGGAACTCTTGTTTATGTATTTATTTTTCCGGAAATTTCTAATGTTTGGGTCAATTTTATCAAAATCTATGACTATATGTATAGGCTCAATATTTCCCATTTAAAATACACGTAAACTTTGTTTTTGTGTTTTATGAAATTTATTGCAAAGAATAATTTATTGATATGTTTGATTGAAATATTATTTAAGAAGCAGTTGAACTTGTTAATAAAAATAAATAAGTTAATAAAATTACTTATATAGTTTTTTTCCAGAATGTGTGGTTGTGTGAAATGGGATAATTTCTTTTTAACTTCTGCAAGTTTCCGACATTTCGAAGCACATCACTCGACATTTTCGGCAAAAATTAACTTTGTTTTTTGTTTACAAGATGACAAATGTTTTGAAATGTTATGAGTTATGAATGAATGACACCTGACACCTAGCGTCAATGGTGGTCATCACTGGTAATACGATACAGAACACTATATAACTCTTTGTTCACAACGTTGCCAAATGGTCTGACTATTTAATCGCGATTTGGTTAATCGCGATCATCTTTGGACGGGTTGATGTATGGTGAAACAGAAAACACTGTTAAGCCTGCTTTAGTAACAAGCGGAGTTTAATCAATCTGGGATCAAGTGCTGTTTGGTGAAACTGGGCCTAAGTTTTACTACCAATCAAATTGGAATAACAATTTTAGGATTACATTGTGTAACAGATTCGAACTTATTCTAGTTCATCTTCAGACACTGTGAAGATTCTAGAAATTGTACAGAGCATTCATGTAAAAACAGGTACAAAAAAGTGGTACTTGGGAAAACCCAAGCCCCCATAGCCTTTTCCTTGGGTTTTCCCAAATAGGTACCACTTTTTTGTACCTGTTTTTACATAAATGCTCTGTACAATTTGAAGAATCTTCACAGTGTCTGAAGATGAACTAAAACAATTTCGGAACTGCGGTTACACAATATAATCCTTAAATTGTTATTCCAATTTAATTGGTAATAAAACTAAGTGGTAATAAAAACTTGTTTTAACAATGCTCAACCCTATGTTGCGAAAGTGGTCAAGACATACTTGGAAATGTTGGAATTGGAAGTCCTACCCCACCCATAGTAATCTCCGAACGTTGCTCTCCGGGACTATCACTCGTTTCGATCAATTGTACATGACCTGACTGACCAGCACTTCCGGTCTTGTGAAGAATTAAAAAATTGGATCGATTCGTGGATCGCTTCAAAAGATGAGTAGTTTTTTGAACGCGGGATTCGTACGCTGCTCGAAAGATGGGAGAAAGTAGTGGCCAGCCATGGAAAATACTTTGAATCATAAATGTATAACTAGTTTTTACAATAGATCCTCGAATTTCGGAAAAAACGGAAGCAAATTTGTACGCCTATGTAGTATAAATTCAAAACAAATTGCAATAAAAAAGAAAGAGTGCCTATAGAATGTGTTTGTTGTATATTTGAAAAATCAGTATAAAGGAGTTATGACAACTTTTCATTTCAAGCAATTTTCCAATTTTCTCTTATAGCTTGAAAACAGTTGATACATATAAGGTTGTGGTTCTCACCAAGTTAATTCTCTCAAAATTCAAGCCTTAAATTGTGCCATTCAATTTTTTTTCTAGCTCAATGGAATTATGAAATCCCCCCATAGACAACGAATTCTGGGACACCCAAAATTCCACTTTTCAACAGAAAAGTTATTGAATATTGAAACCTTTAATAACCCATCCCGAAAGCCTACACCAAATGTCATAAGAATCAGTAAGATTTATATTCGAATGAGCTTAAAATTTTATGCAATACTTTACTTATTCAATCGAATTCCCATTACATCGCTTCGTTATAAACCAAGAAATGGAAATACTAAGAATTTCACTTTAGCACCTGCTGGACGAGTACCTTTCATCTGAGAAAGTTGTATTTCTCAAAAGATGAACTACATACAGCACCAACTGAATGAAACATCAATCCTCATGAAAATCGGATGATACTTGTAGAATTGGCGTCTACAGACAGAACACAAGATACCAAAATTATTCAGTATGATCCGAAATACTATTGCTTGCCCAAATTTTTTTTTCCCAAAAGTGATCACAATGCTTCCTCCACCTTTGTTACAATCGGAATCAAAATAAATTTGAAAATATCAAGAAGCCTTTCAATTTGTAAAAGCTACTAAGGGCAACGTTTAGCATTTTGGGGACTTCTTAACCGTGTCTATATCTTTTCTGTCTATTTTACACATTACACATTTTCTGTCGTTTTTGACCTGTTCAATGGGCAAGCTCATAAGGCATTGCCATCTTAAATGAATCTATTCGTGTTGTGAAATTTTTTTGTTCTACGGTATTCATACAGTAGAATTTACGAAGGAGCTCTTAATCTAAGAGTTTTGATATATCACCTTACGTCTAATCTAGATCTGGAATAATAATGACATTAAGACTAACCCTACTCAACATGTTATGTTAATGAATCTCAATTGAGTAACGCTGATTGAGAAATATAATGTTGATTGATTCATTTTCTTGTACAGTCAATATCGAGCTGTGCTACTGGATATGCAGGTGAGCAACAATATAAACTTCTTATTCAGAAAGTGATAATTCCTTTTTTTCAATAATAATTCAAAAATGTAATTACGACAATTTGAAAAGTATTATACGTTAATATGTCTGTCTAATTCAATCCAATTTAGTTATTGCTTTCATCAAAAGAAACAAATCGTTTGGATACTGATTGAAAAACTTAGGTACATCTCCAAATTTTCAACCTTTTTTCAACTTCTATTTTTTTTCTACTTCAGTAATGAAATATAAGGCCATAAATATACATAATACTTCTTTCATTTCGCATAGGTATATGATGAAAAAGCCGACGTTCTCGCAAACCTTGCAGCATTTTATATTTCAATAAATCAAAAGTTATCGTTTCTTTCACTTAAAAAAAATCATATCTTATTACTGCTTTGATTTAAAAAAGCAAACTTTCAGATAATATATTTTTACAGTCACAACACAAGTTCATTTCCTGATAGGTCTCAAAGAGACATATTAGAGTCGGGTTAGAGGACATTGAATAAAATTCAGTTCATTTTTCAAAGAATATTTTATTGAGTTGTTGGGTTGTAAAATTACTTCACTAATTGTTCTACATTTTATTCATGTAGGTTATTATTTTACTATTTTTAAATAGATCCCTATAATTTCATGTGAATATCTGTTATTTGTGCGTTCAGTGCGAAACATGTTTTCAAAAGATTAAACCGAATGCACAGAGAAATAATTTGTGGTTAAATTCAATTTTGTCTGGTCCATCGATAAGATGATAACTCTCGAAAGAATAAAACGGACGTATCGAAAATTTCAAGGAAGAAATAAGGTTGTAATGCAGAATATGAACGAATAGAAGATCCCATTGCGATAGGATTGATGAAATTATCAGGAAAATAAAAGATCGAATGGTCATATCAATATGAACACTAGTAGAATTTTTCCCATCAATGTAATTCGAAAACCTAATCTACCTAAAATTTTAAAGTTTCTCGGTTTTTCCTCTCGAGAGTTATCGCTTTTACGGACGGATGGTTTGATTTCGATAATTCACGTAATTCCTCAATCGTAAGATACAGAGAAAAAGTTGAATTCATGATATGCACGCATTTTTCGAAAAATATTTTAAAAATTCGATGGTTTCCATATTCATTCTTGGGTGCGGACTTATCAGTTTGATTCAATCGGCAACACCTTTCGTTTCTCTTAGATGGGGATTTGAACTTTTACACAATTACAAGATATCTTATAAACGCCAGCCTTGGACAATGTGTCAATTTTATCCTTGGCATTTCTTAAGACTTAGGACCAGTTTTGTATTTGTTTTTAAACTGGTTCAATGCCATACCTGTGTTTTCTTATTCTTACAATCACCAAATTATGAAGACAATTGGGATCTCTCCTTGAAATTTATTTCTGGATCTCTGTTGTGTTGAACAGGTAGGCTTGACTCATGTAATTCCTCCTGAAAATATTCTAATTCGCATAAATAAGTCGAGCTCTCTCTAAAAGAGGGGTCATTACTCCCAGCTTTTGTTGATATTGATTGATTCTTTGTACAGATATACAGGGTGTAAGGTAAACATGCGGCAAAAATTCAAGATATTATTCCTTGTAGTATTTCAAGGATATTTTATCCTTGGATTATTTTTGAAAAAGTGCTGTGTTGCGAAGATATAGGACGAAATAAATTTTCAACAAATAACAATTCACTACTGAAAATTACATACAACCTTTCTTAAACTACAACAAATGTTGAAAATGGCTACAATCAGCTCGGACTCAACCATCCAATCTTATCCTCATAGACTGCCGAACACTTTCAAAAACACCAGGGTCGTTTCTTTTGAGTTACACCCAGCAATTATCCGATCTCTTAAATCATCCACATCTTCTACGAACCAATGACTCTAGATGGCCCTATAGGAAATAATCCAAGGGGTTTGAGTCCGGGGATCGAGTGGGCCATACGTGAGGTCCATCCCAACCAATACTGCTGTTAAAAACTCTCGAGGAACTACACTAAAATGAGCTGGTGCACCATTATGCATAAACATATATACCCCAGAAACTGAGAAAGCGTTTGTTTCAAAATGTTACGGTATATCTGATAAGTCTTGCTGTTTATGTTTTCTTGGCTTCATGACGGAAACGTCGGCGATTTGAAAAAGTGTGTATAATTCACACCACAGTCCTGAAGCCAAGAGAATATTCCCCCAAGTTAGTTCGCCAGTATGATTTTCTGGTAGAAATACCGGTCCAATTAGTCAGTCACCCAGAATTTCAACCCAAACGTTCAACAAGAATTGATGTTTAAACCTATCTTCACAAATTATCTCTCTGAATTTTCCAAACAGTCCAATTACTTACATTCAAAGTAGTTGCAAGTTTTCGGATAGAAGAATCTGGATCTTCTTCTATCATGTTCAGCTCATTGTCTCCCACTTTTACCGTTCTTACAGTCCTCGGCTTGTCTGGTCCTCCACTTCGATTCAATGTTACCGTTTCTGGAACACGTTCATGAATATTTTGAAATATTTTTCTATCGGGTGCAATGCGGTTAGGAAATCGCTCATTGTAGCTTTTAATGCATTTCCATTAGTAAGTCCATACATAAAATGCATATTATAGCCTTCTCGGCAATGATCTAAAATTAAGATATTAATGATTTGATTATAACAATTATATTTTGACCAAACTCGCTAAAATTATGATTGAATAGGAGTAGGTAACATCATTGATACATGCTCTGAAGTAATTTAATTATTATTAATGTTCCTTCTTGATGCCATAATTCCAGAGTAATAGCTAAATTTACATTAGCGTTTACATTATCTTCGGCGAAGTAAAAATAATATATTTAAGAAGATGAAGAAAAAGAGTTAGATGGCCATAATTGAATCTACTGATTCAATTCGAATAAACTTTAAATATTTGTTTCAATGAATTAGTATAACAAAGTTTCACAAATGGTATGGCTTTTTGTATTGGAGTAAATGGTCAACATTTTGAATATCTGCTGTAATCGTCTTTTCTTACTCAATTATGGACACACCTCTAATATGAAACAAATATTCAAAAATTATTCAAATTGGAAGAGTTGATGATTGAATCATAGTCATAAAAATGTATTATTTCAACTTTGGCAGAAGTAATGTAAATATAGCATTTGTAGCACCTTTCTACAATTGACATCATCCGGTGCTACCAATGGAATTATTCGATATATCCAATAAAATAATTTTTTTTTGGATTCACTATAGGATGATTTATGTGACCAATATGCTTTGTCAGATTTTTTCATTTAGAAAATGTTTCATTCTCGAATGTTGTTAACGATGTGAATATAATCTTCAAATACAATGCCATTTATTGCAATAAGTTGCTGAATCCAATCGAACTGAAGACGCAGAAAATTATAAATTGTAATAATTTTGTTTTCGATGTGAATTTCAGATTGAATAATTGAGAAAAACCATGACTTTTGCTACAACGATTTCGATAATCATCATTCTGCTGGGACTACTTGTGACATTGATGAAACGCAAATATACATTCTGGAAAAACAGAAACGTACAAACACCTCCCTTCAAATTTGGATGGGGTAATTTCCAAGATCCAATTCTTCAGAGAAGATGTTTCTCTGACACACTGAAGGATTTCTATCGTTTCTTCAAGTCCAGGCAACTTCAACATGGTGGCCTTTACAGCTTTATATTCCCAGTTTACGTACCAATCGATTTGGACATAATAAAATCCATCCTTCTGGTCGATTTCGATCATTTTGCACACAGAGGATTCTACATGAACGAAGTCGATGATCCGTTGAGCGCTACGATTTTTGCTTTGAACGAAGACAAGTGGCGATGGGTTAGAGCAAAGTTCAGCCCTGCATTTAGTCCTGCAAAGCTGAAGGTGATGTTTGACAGCATTATGAGATGTGGAGAAGAATTTGCAGATACAATTGGAGAGGTATGTAACGAAGCTGTGGATATCACCGAGGTCAACGGAGGTTACACTATGAATATTATTGGACAATGCGCCTTTGGCATCGAATGCAACTCTTTGAAGGAACCTAAAAATGAGTACATCGTCAATGGTGAGCTGAATTTCAACGAAAATTATTAGAATTTCGTTGGATCAAAGTGTCATATATAGTTTAGTTATTTATATTCATTACCTTCTGCTCAATTTTTATTTATGAAGCTATTATTTACGAGGATGAAGTTTATGAAAGGAGCAAGAGACGAGTTTCAGATACTTGGCAATCAACACTATCCGACTGAGATATTCCGAATAAACCAATTCTGAACAAGTTGATATTTGAGTGAAACAACCATGTAGCAACTCATATAAAGCTATTTGTAGCTTTATGAGGACTAGAAGCAATCTCATCCTTACTATTCGAACCTAGTCCACGCATCGAGTATTAAATAAACTTTGTCATACATTTCACATCCTTAATATGAGTCGTTACCATGGAAGTTTGATAGCGGATAATATTATTCACTAGCGAATAATGAATATGAATAACGAATGCCATTTTACTCGATTAAATATATGCATAATGAAAACTTGATACAAATGTGTCGATAAATTATTCACTTATGATAATTTTATAGGAACTGCTTTCTTCGAGAGATCTTTACTGGAAAACATTAAAATTCAACTGACAGAAATAGTCCCTGAACTGATGAAGAAGCTGCACATATCTATTACTCGTCCAAGCGTTACTGATTTTTATAAGCGTCTTACCTTTCAAGCCATGGAATATAGAGAGAAGAACAAAATAGTTAACAACGATTTATTAGATTTATTGATAAAGATGAAGAACATGAATGAATCCAATGATGATGTTGACAGCATAGATAAAACTTGTGCAAAAAAATTACCTTTTGGTGAAATTGTTGGTTTAGCATATTCGATGTTTTTAGCAAGTTTTGAAACAACGTCTATAGCTATTTCTTTCACCCTGTACCTTCTAGCTTCACACAGAGATATCCAAGAGAAAGCTAGGGATGAAGTGATTCGAGTAATGAAAAAATATAATGGAAAACTGACGTATGAATCGATGTCTGAATTTGTGTATCTAGACATGGTTATAGATGGTAAGAATGAAGTTTAGAAATTCTGATGCTGTTTCAAAAGTTTCCATTATTTTCCACCAATTTTTCAAATATTTTGAATATTGAGAAAAACTTATTTATCTCTTTCTTCTGCCCATTTTTCATAAGTATCACAGTTCCAGGTGGGAATTTAGGATTTGTAGTACAAAATCAGTTGTCTCAAAAATTCAGTAAAGAGTACGGCCTCCTCGAAAATCAACTATACAGCCTGACAACGCCTTTGCATACTTTCGATCAGATTGTTGAAGTAGCTTTGATCAATTACTATCCAGAGTTGCAGTAAAATCTGTCTGAGTTCTTGAACAGTATGTAGAGGTGATTGGGAAACTAAAGCTCTTTGTAGCTGATCCCTGACGTGTTCAATGGGATTCAAGTCCAGTGACTGAGGGGGCAGGGCCAAAGGTGGAATACCATGAATTCATCGACAATTCATTGACGATCGTATGGCGTAATATTGTACAGAAATTAAAAATTTATATCAATAGGAGCATGAAACACAGAAATAATATTATCGATGATTTGCTATATGTAAATCTGCGCATTCATGGTAGCATCAAACACTAATAACTCTGTACGTCCGTTGAAGCGAATGCCTCCACGAACATTAACTGTACCACCTAAGAAGGGTTAAACCTTTCTGCAGTTTCCAGATGGGTCCATACTCGAACACGCCGATTTTCCGAAAACCGCTCATATCTCAACTCATCTGTGAATAACACAGATCTCCATTCATTATTCCAATTCACGTGCTCATTGGCCCTTTCCAATTGAAGTCTAATATGATATTGAGTTGATGGAATCGTTTTAAAAAGTCGCCGAGAATGTCGTCTCGACGTATCGAATTGTTTCATTCGAAACCAAAGCAAGAGATCGATCAAAACCAGCTGTTGAATTATTTGACAAGTACTCAAAAGCTCTCTAAGGAAAGACATATTCAGAAACCGATTTTGTGCAGGAAAGGTAGATCTTCTCGGTCTTTCGGTTACGTTTCTAGCTTTTCAATATTGGTGGAAGAGTCGGGAACTACGCTCGGAAAAAATTCGCAACATCTCACTGATAATGTCTAGCCTCAATCATACCAATAGACTGATCGGTTTCATTAGCACTAAGTTTCTAGGCATTATTCCAAAACAAATTTGAATTTGAATCAAAGAAAAAATTGAAACAATAACTAATTCACAATGCTCAGAAACGCAAACGACAAAAACTTGCATTAAATTGAAAAATTTAACAAACGAAGAGCAAAAAGCCATTCAGAAATAGGAGAGTAAGAATTTGATTTCTCATGTGGACAAGAATCTGAAACGGTATCACAAAATTTCTAAACTTCCCTAACCGTTTTGGAGGAATATATTCAGTATTCACTTGGGATAATATCTTTTAAAATGAAATTGACTTCTATTGACCTTTATTTCGAATACCTAAACATTTCACTATTTTTCAGAAAGTATGAGGTTATACCCTCCAGTACACCATTTATATAGAATGTGTACAAAAGATTACAAAGTACCCGGCACCGATCTTATCCTGAGAAAAGGACAGAAAGTATTCGTACCTGTTATAGGTATACACCATGATGAAGAGTATTATCCTGATCCTGAAAAATTCGATCCTGAAAGATTTTCTACTGAAAATTCAAATGATAGAAATCCAATAACGTTTATGCCTTTTGGGATAGGGCCAAAATACTGCCTAGGTGAGTGATTATGAGAGAAATTAATTTTATATTCACAGTTTATTTTTCGGATATTTTAAAATTGAAAGAAAAGAAGGAAAGTAAAACTTACCAATGGGCGTGTCATTATGTATTATGGTCTTTCGCTCCAAAATATTCTGCATTTTCACTGAACAGGATGTCCCAAATTCTGTGCGACTTACACCCAGGTGCAGGAACTTTCATTAAAATTTTAATCCTCCAGTATGAGGTGCCTATTAAATACCTGCACCGTTGAATGTAGGATTAAAATTTAATGCGGCATTAAATTTTAATGAACGTTCCTGCAACTGGGTATATGAACAAAATATTCAAGGATATCTTTTTAAAATAATAAGATATCAGAAATATCTTGCTCCGTTCTCGAGGTTTCTGGAAAATTCTGAACGTATTCCTCAGAAATTTTTATGATTAGTATGATAGGTACTCATTACAGATCATATGAATTAATTACCAGTTTCAACGAGACATCCTATATCTCTCCTTAAATATTTTTTTCAAGACTAATAGTTTTCGAGATGCTCTCAGTGAGCATCGAATTTGGATGATTCTGTACGCTATTTTCAGTCTTGTAATCTCCCAATAAGTTTTGAATTCAAGCATGAAATTCATAATGGAACTTTTCATATCTCAACCTGTATACCTACAACATATTAAAAAAAAAATCGAACCAATAGAGCGCGAAATATTGAAATCCTAGTTATTTCACGTTAGCGCAGGTATACGCAGGGGTTGACATTTTTGTGGAACCAATTACTGCATAATCCAAAAATCTCTAACAATTTTCATCGAAATCGGTCTAGTAAAACGAGAAATATGGAAATCCCGGAATTTTCACACTTGCGCATGCTCAAGGCATACCCCTGATCTGGAAATGTTGAATTTTGAATGTGATCCTCTACTGCTCAAGCTGAACGACAATACCAAACATCATTGAAATCATAAAATGTGCGGGAACTCAGACCGATAGACAGACGTTCAAATGCATTTTGATAGCGGAAATTTTGAGATCAGAGAGAAAAATCTATATCCTCAAAAGTGATCAAACGTTCTAAAGTTTTCGTATGAAAGCTAGAGTATAAAATTTGCTACAAAATTCAATACCTTCGATTTTTGAAAATCTTATCAATAACTCTAAAGGCTCAATATGATATATGTAATGAATATTATAATGAGAATGAGGAAGACATATAATGTCGCATTTATTATTCATTAGTTTTTGAGGTTGAGGAGTTTGGAATATTTCATGTGGAATTCAAACTACTAACGTTATAAAAATTCTTTGGGATAACTTTGATATCTAGAATTTCAATCAGTGAATAGAAATATTCCATAAAATGTGGGAAATACTGAACTCAATACAAAACTAAAAAAATTATTAAGCATATTAAGCATTTGAATATAACAATAGGAATTATAATGATGATTCTTCAATTTTAAGCCCAACGTTTCGGATTACTTCAAGTCAAGATTGCACTAATAATGGTACTGCAGAGATTCGAAATGTCCACTAACGAAAAAACAAAAAATCCACTGGAATTCAGCACTGGAAACCATATCACATTGTTTCCCAAAGATGGAATTTGGTTGAACATGAAGAAAATCATTGAATGAAAGTGTTGTGGAAGATTCACATGTCCAATTTATCTCATAAACTAAATTTTATAACAAAATTTTATATCTATAAAGTTATTAAAGTTGTTCAATAATGTACTGAATTTCGAGACAGTCAGAAATGTAGCCTTATAAAGCCACAGTGTGGCGAAACAATTATTGTTAACAATTAAATAATCCAGTGGAAATTGATTTGTTTTATTTTATTTATAATGAATTTTTGCCAAGTAAGTACCGAATCCATTTTATACGTATTCTAACCATTTTACTTCGAGGCAAACGATTAAATGGAGGCTGGTTAGCTGGATTCAAATGTGTTCATATATGGTTGAGGAAGATCAAGTTTATTATATTATGCAAAATGTGATCTACCGCATATTAAACTTCATTATTTATGGTTCTGGCAACGCCCATCTAAATGAAATATATAATTAATAGAATTTTAATGTTCACCATGATTGAGTTCTGTGTTAACTAGATGAATCCATTAAATTCTTGTAACTTTTATCTGAGCTGAATCTGTGTTTTTTTATGGAAGGAATCTATAAATTCAATGTATAACTTTGAGACCTGTATATTCAGATTGAGTCAAGTGTGCATTCGTAAGAATTTAAGCCTTCTATGGGACGATCTACAACAACCAAACAGAGAGAATTTGAATTGTAACTAGGGTTTGTGGACACACAGACTAAAAGACCGACAGACAAAAACGAAGCCAAAGTTGTTCAGAATAGTATGAAATGCATTTTGTGTTCGGAAATGCTGGAATCGGAGATCATTAATTTTTTTTATTTCAAATGGGATCACAAAATTTCTCTCTACCTTGAGTAACACGTAAGTGAATTCAATTCATATTTAGAATAAATAATCTTTTAAAAACAAAGGAAAGAATGACAAACATCCCTCAAGGAAAAGTGCTAGCCGTAGACACGTGTTTCGGGTTTTCGGCCCTCATCAGTATGGTGAAAAAATGTAAGGATGAACAACACATGGAGGAAAACCATAAACAAATGTAGTTGTGGCGACAAAAAGCAATTAGACATAATGTTTGTGTCTAGCTGAAATTTTCGTCACAACACTTAATATAAATGTACCTGCATTAGAGTAACAATGGTCTTTCGTGGTACTTGTGCATACAACTTTCTTATTCATAGGGTTCTCAGAAATATACAACCCTAATTAGTGTGCAGGCACCATGATACCATTGCGCAGTCATTCAACTTAGAGAATAAGAAAAGGAAGAAGAAATTCACGGTGTACAATATGATTTTATGTTTGTAACTCAGGTATAAAACTCGGAAAAGGGAGTTCAGTAGAGTAAGTTACGAAGTGATGACCAGTTGAGTTAGAAGAGTGTTCAAGGCTGTTTCCAAGTGCTGCATCACAATAAAGTTTTCATCTGTCGTCCATCAGTGTTTTAATAATCCCCACGAAAATGCGATACCCCAACAGGAGCCAGCTGCCCATTTGTATTTTTCGTACGCAGACCAAATGGGTTTTCGGGCAATAACCAACTTCAACACGTAGACAGCTAAAGCTACCTGTCCAGGAACAACAAACATGTGTAGAGGATAACGAGGGGATTATTCAAAAAACGAAGCAAAGAATAAGGGATATCTCTAAAGGTGAAGTGCTGGCTCTGTTGTTGACTCCGTTTGTTTGTTGTTTACCTTCAAGTGTTATTATTACCCTAACTCTTTTCTTCACCTTTATTACCCTTATTCTTTTCTTTGTTTTTTGAACAATCTCGCGTTATCCTTTACAAAAATATTTCTATTTTCATATATATCTGGATTTTATTGAATATCCGAAGATCTAAGTAATCATAACATTTAGGATATATTTTTCTTATGGCACCGAAATGAAAACTCAAATAACGAGAGTTAACATGTTCGTTCTCCTCAGACGTGTTTGTCGAGTCAATATCCTCGTTCGTTAGAAGTGCAATGTAATAATGTATACTGCCCATCATCAAAGGTGATTAAGTAGCTATTCCCCTTGAACTTGAGACTCACGATGAAGATACGATGTCGATTTTCCGAGTTTAATGTCAATGACTCGGAAAAATCGAAGATGGATTGACGAGTTCATTGGAATTAAGGAATGATCTGCCAATTTCAGTAATTATTACGTGAGGGGTGAAATAGAGACGAGGAGGGTTGAGAAAATATTGAACTCAACAAGTTTTCATCGAATAATAGTTTATTACATAAAAAGAGTTGTAGGAAGAATATTCTTGAAGTGCGTAATTGTCTTACAAGTCGAGTTGTGCACTATATTTTTTGTACGGCCGCAATCATTTCCATAAAATCTTAGGCAAATCCAAAAACTGGTAATAAATCGCGACACAATTACGAAACGTCAAAAGGTTATCGACTAAGTGGGCTGTTATTGATTCGTTTCCGTGGCAACTACTAAAGGTTTTATCTTATTGGTTATTCGCCGTGCGATTTACTTCACAGATGCTACGATAAAGTAAATGCATAGTATGTATGTATGTATGTATAGTGCTTAGGCAGTGACATTTTCGTTACTTTCTGTAGAGTGAGTAGAAAAATTAGTATATTACACGTGGTGAGTGCGTAATTGTCTTACAACTCGAGTTGTGTTCTACACTTTTTCTACGAGCCTATGTTGAAGCGAATTTTTCACCAGCAAAATTGTTAGTCATGGACAGGAACCGATGGTAATCGATTGGTGTCAGGTCTAGACTATGAGGAGAATGCATAAGAATTTCCCAACCAAGCTGTCGGAGCATCTGGCGAGTCACTATCGATGTGTGTGGCCTGGCGTTGTCCTGATGGAACACAATTCATCTCCTCTTTGCCAAAGCTGACCCCTTCTGGGCGATTGCTTCTTTCAGACGGTCCAATGAACTAGTTAAGTGATGTTGATAATACTATATTTGACACGATAGAATTGAAATATAGAGCAAAACTGATAAATCACTGAAAAAATTTTGAAAATCCATCAATAAATGACTGAGAAATAGATTATTTAAATTTACGTATTTTAGCGCGGAACGTCTTTGGTCTCTGACTGGTCTGTGACGTCATGCCACTTGCCAGTGATGGCTACACCATAAATTACGTTCAAATACTTAGCCGCGCCAAGGCTCTCGCGCCGTTTGTAGTTGTACAGTGTAGTTTTAACTCGAGTTTTGTTTTTATGTCACCATAATGGAAGAAGGCTTCGTGGAAGGACAAAGTGACAATTTGCCTAAAATAGATATATTCGCAGAGATGGAGTTTTTTCTTCAAATCCATCTTATGTCAGTGCTGAAATAAAAGGAGTTAAACTTTTCAAGTAAGTATCTACTTTTGAGTTTGCTTCATGATGGTTCAACTTATAACGATGATTTATTTCAATCAATCAATCAATCAATCAATCATTTATTTAACAAAGCATTACAGAACAGAAGGCAATACTTAATAGTCAAGTTTACATGTTAAAATCACAGTGATAAAAAATAATATCAATAATAAATAGTCAATTTTACATATTAAAATTTCCATGATATAAATACAATTCAAAAATACACATACAACAACAAATCAGAAAACAAACGCACAACAATTCAGCTGGACCAGCCGGTTCCATTCAACGGAGGAATTCATCCACGGTGTAAAAAGTACCATCGACTAAAAATTTTCGGAGACTGCTTTTGAAGCTTCTCGCTTTCTTCACAGTTTCTGGTAAGTGGTTGTAAAACACAACACCCCAATAATTAAAACCTTTTCTGGCAATATTAAGTCTTGTGTATGGTATTTCCATGGCAGCTCGGTTACGAGTGAAGTACTGATGTCGGTCTCCACATAACTGATAATTTGCACTATTTTTATGCACGTAAATACAACATTCAAATATATATTGCGAGCAGAATGTGAGTATAGCGTACTTTCGGAAATATTCTCGACATGAGGTTCTTCTGTCGATTGCAGCCAAAATTCGTATCGCTCTTTTTTGTTTTAAAAATACATCCTGGTAGTGCGGACTATCTCCCCAGATCAGAATGCCGTAAGACATTCGACTATGGAAAAGTGCATGGTAAACATTCAGCATTGTGCATTCATTAGTGATTTCTGCAAGCTGTGTCATAAGAAACAATATCGACGATAGTTTTTTCACAACTACTTCTATATGAATGTCGAACTTAAAATTTTCCTGAATATACACACCCAGGAATTTAGCACCTTCAACGTTATCCTTTTTAATCCTTGTGTCAATGGGCAGTGTTACCGTTTTTAATCTATTAAGAAACAGCCCATTTCCCACTAACCAGTTCTCGACATCGTTTAAAGCCGCTTTTGTCTTAGTCGCTATACCCTCGACTCCAATGTTCAAGAACGAGGTGTCATCTGCGTAGTTGCACAGGAGATCACAGATAACATTAACTGGCAAGTCATTGAGGTAAACCAAAAACAGGAGAGGTCCCAATATTGAACCTTGTGGTACTCCCCTGAGAACTATATGCTGACTCGATCTTCCACCCCCAGCATCCACATACTGATATCTACCGCTCAGATAAGAGGCAAAAAGTTTCAGCGGCAATCCTCGTACGCCATAATATTCGAGTTTTCGGAGCAGAATAGGGTGTATAACATTATCGAATGCTTTAGATAAATCACAGAGAGTAAGTTCGACCCTTTTCCCATCATCTAACGCCTCTGCCACTCGTTCAATGATCGCTACCAATGCTGATATGGTAGATTTCCTGTTTCTGTATCCGTGTTGATTTTCCGATAACAAGTTCTTCCGTTCCAAGAAATCTATCAATTGCTTCTTTAAGATGGTCTCCATTATTTTTGATATCGATGGTAATATGGATATCGGTCTATAATTGTTAGGTGACCGTTTGTCTCCTTCCTTTTTGTAGATAGGAATTATCTTACCAATTTTTTGCGATGATGGGAATTCTCCTTCGGTGAAGCACATGTTGATGACACATGACAAAGGTTCCGCTATCACTCTGATAATTCTCTTAATTATTTCAGTTGATAAACCATGTGAATCAGCTGTTTTGGAGTTTTTCAGCGATGTGGCAATTTCAATAATTTCATGCGGTGTTGTCGGTTTGAGAAAGAACGAGCCCGAGTCAGAAATCTTGATATTCCTCAGTTTCTCCTGGAATTTATTATTTGTATCGTCAGTTCTATTTGTGATTTCTTTCAGGAAATTTCCATACAATTCTGGATCAATCTGATTTTCATTTTCTTTCTTGCCTTTTCGGAACTTATTAACTATCTCCCAACTTTTTTTTGGAATGTTATCAGCTGACTCAATTTGTTTTGAATAATAAGCTCTCTTTGCCCTCTTTAATTCATCCCTGTATAATCTCCTATGCTCCTTATATCTTCTAATGTCGTCTTCATCTTTTCCTACTTCCATTTTTACACACAGTGCATCAAGTTCATTTTTGATTTTCTTTAAATTCTCACCATACCAAGGCTTTGAATTCTTCCGGTTTGTTTTAATTTTTTTTCTTAAGACTGGGTAGTAGATATTGACTGCCTCCAAAATACCAGAATGGAAGGCCTCAAAAGCATCTGATCCCTTCTTACCCGACAACGTCATCTCCCAGTCGACTCCGGACAGATGTTCAATGATAAGTTGAGTATCATGCTCCGCCATTTTTCTTACATATTTGCATTTATTAACCTCATTTCCTTCAGGAATATTCAACATATAATATACCTTCTGTGCCATATGGTCGGAAATATGCGGGTTGAAGGTGCACGAGTTGAAGACTCTGTTAACTTCGCTAACGAATATGTTGTCTATGCATGTAGCTCCGGTGCTTGTTATCCTTGAGGGTGAGTTGAACAGTGGACTGAAACCATACTCCTTCATCTGATTCATCCATCTACGAGTCGTTCTTGATGGCTCTCTTACATCAAAGTTGAAGTCACCAGACACGAATAAGGTGTAAGATCGTGAGAATCTAAGCAACTTCTGAAGACAAAGTTCCATATGATCAAAAAATGTCTCTAACTTTGAATTAGGCGCTCTATAAATCCCAACAATTACAGCTTTGATGCTGGGAATCTTAACTGCAGTGATTTCAAAATCCTCACAATTTAAGCTCGATATATCACCAAGTTCCACTGCACTACATCTTTCCTTCATCAAAATGGCCACTCCTCCATATTTCCCATTAGGTCTAGAGCAACTCGAAACAACCTCATAACACGAAAATGGCAACAAAGGATACATATCACCAGGCATCCATGTCTCCGTTATTATAGCAACATCAACTTGTTGTTCGAGAAACATAATTTCCAATTCATCAACTTTATTCTTCATTGAACAGCAATTTAAATTTAAAATGACTTTATTGGTTTCTAGGGGTGCCATGGTTTCGAAAAAAGCGAAATCTTCTCACAGTTACTCCTGAGGGCCAAGTCTCTGCTTTACTGAGTTGTTGTAAAAGCTCAAAACTAGCCCCTACCTTAAAAGAGACAGTGCTCATTTCTTCCCTCGTTGAAAGTTCGGTTACATCGAAAGATTTATCAGGAAACTTGGACTCAAGATATTGTTCAACATCCACAGAGGAAATACCCTTTCGTACCCTTCCAACATGCAGCCAGGCCTTTTTTTCAACTCCCATAAAAGCTAGTTTACCCTCTGTCACCTCACTTACATCTTTTGTACCAATAATTCCATCAGCAGGTCTACTAGTTTTGGAAACCTTAGGAGTCTTTTTGTCCTCCAAATTTGTTTCGATTGATGAACTACTTCCATTTTTCACCGTACCAATCTGTTGCTTTGACATAGACTCACTCTTTTTGGCAATTGTGGAATAAGACATTCTTTGAGAATTTGTTGACATCTTGGCAACGTTGCTTCCAACCGATGCAATTTGGTTATTGTTCTTGTTATTCTTCAATAGTTCTATTATTACCTGTTGTGCCTGTATGTGCCTTTCTTTTTCCGTCAAAATGTTTGCAGATGCTTCCAACTTTGTTGACAACACCTCAATTCTGGCTTTCATTATTACAGATTCATCTCCAGGTTTCAGGTTAGAATCTGTTAAATTCTCGTAAGACGAAAACAAAGTCCCATTTTCAACATATTGTCGTAAAGTTTCACTCACATTTAGAGCGCTTGGTACTTTTCTAGTCAGAATAATTTCAATCAAACTATCTTTTTTCAGTTTATTTAACTCGATACAGAGATCGCTTCTGTCCGCCATGACTTCTACTTACTTTCTCTATTTAAAAACGTTTCATAAACAGTTTGTAGTTGAGTACTGGTTTTTGAAGTCTATCCATTATCAATGGCAAAACATATTTATGTGAGGAGTAAAAAGTACATCAAAATGATCTTCACTCACATATGAAGTAGTTTAGGTCCAATTAAGTCACGCCTCATTAATTTGCACCACTTCTTCCTTTGATTCATGTCATTTGGTACATGAAAAAACAATTTATTGGGGTTTTTAATTGTCGTGCTTGCACACATAGGCACAATACAATAATTGTAGGATTTTTTTTAATTTCAGCCATCGTGTAACGAACAAAACACGACACGAACGGCACAAGTGATTGTACACCAATGAATTCGTAAGCACTCTGCGAATACCAGTCGCCTCGTGTAAGTGACGTGACGTCACACACTAGACGCTGCGTACTATGAAATTATTCTTCCAAGCGCAACTTCAAAGTCCCATAACTTTTTCATTTCTAGAGATATTTCAATGATTCTTCCACATTTTTGTTTCATTTTACTTAAATTTTTATAATTAATCCTTGACAAAAAAAAATGAAAACTAGTCCATTGTTGACAGTACAGTTCCGAGTTAACAGTTGTGCCAATCCCACTAAACACACAGCAAAACCTTTCTGGTCGTCAATCCTAGCTTGCCCACCGTTTTCGAAAAAATATGGAAATAAAATGAAGGACATTTGCATAACAACAAAGTTGACAGGGTTGAACTTTGAAAACACTGCCTCATCTGAATTCCTCATCTAGGTAATTTAATCGACAAGAATAACGTCGTCATAAATTACATTTTATGAAATATAATAAAAGCAAAAGTTCTGTGGCTCTTGAAGCCAAGTCAGTGCTTCTTTTGAATATCTGTGTCATTATGAGCATTCTATATCAAATATCGAAAGAAAACTGTATTCAATTCAACCATCGAATGGAAACATATACTGACTCTCCCTCATTTGGAAATAAATTTCAATTCTGTACCGTAGAAATTTTACCTAGGGCGTATTCAATCGAGCGATGAAAACGTGGATTATTAAGCTTTTCTTCAGGGAATTGGGCCAATTTTAAATCATGGGGTTATCCATCTTCGTGTGCTCCTCTTGCATCGGAGGAAGATAATCGAATTCTATATTCCTTCCTTCTGCATGTAGGGGATTTTAGTTTACATAGGAGGAAATATTACGAGTATGAAATTTAGACTATATTAATCAGAGGAAAAATGATAGTCGAATACAGAGGGTGGTCCAGATAGTTCATTAACTTTGGCGTCGGATAGAACAATTTTTGTATGCAAAAAAAGTTCATCTAAACATATATCGTAACATTCGTAACCTTCCTTATCAAAATACAGGGTGATAAAATTTGAAAAAAGTTTTTACCCACAACTCTAGTATTATTAAATTCAAATTCATTGTTCCCATTTGAGGGAATTGAAGTCTACATAATGTAATATTTCGAATAAGGTAATAATGTTACACTTATCCAGTGGCGTAGGCACAGGGATGGGATGATCCTTTTCCTATTAAAAATCCAGGCCACTGTTTTTATTTCGTGATAATTATTCCATTTCTGAAATCAAAAGAGTTTTACTAAATAAAAGATCTCTTGAATTGTTTTCATAGAAGGTGCTGTTTTCGAGATAATCGAGTAAAGAGCATACACTATGTGCATCACTTTTATGAAAATAAGCACTATTGAACTGAACAGAACAACAGTATTCAGCAGCAGAAAAAACCAAAGCCAAAGCTGCCGTACGAAGAGTGATAGCATCAGCACCCCATGAAGAACTGATAAATTTTGAAGAATAATTTCCTCTACAGTTTCAAACGTAAATTTTTCAAGCGGACCTTGAAATTCGAAGAAGAATCAAGTTTAAGTCCAAGATATTTGGGACTATAATTATGATTCAAGACCGAATTATTGAAAGTTACTTTCAATTTTCAACATTTTTGTTGGTTATTTAAATGATAACAAGAAACTTCGATTTTATTTGCATTAGGGCAGAAACGCCACTCAAGAAAATAATTTTCCACAATTTTTATATTTTTCGATAATTCCGAAATGCGAATGACAAAACACAAGATTAATATCATCGGCATAGATGAATTTATCAGATTTCAATCAGATATATGACTACTCGATTTCGTTTATACAGGGTGGCCACTTTTTTGATGGGATTGTATTGGTAACTTTTAAACCATAAGAGTTAGAAGGTCGGTCAAATAGAGAAAAATTATCAAGCAGTTCAAACAAATCGAGATTATCAGGGCCGATTATTGAGATATCATAAGAAAAGTAAATTATGTCATTTTTATTCTTCTTTTTTTCCCACTAGTAAAAATTATTTCGAAAAATGTCATAAAATATGCAGGTCCGTATTGAAAAAAATGAGGTTGAGGGTCGCCCAGAGAGTACGAAACGTTGGATACGAAATCTGATTACGTCAAATTGAGGATAATTTACTGTCGAATAAAAAATTCCTGTAACATTTTTTGATGATATTTGAAATGAAGAGGTAAAAAAAGAAAAATCAAAATGACATAATTTACTTTTCTTAAGAAAACTCAATAACCGGCCCTGATAATCTTGATTTGTTTGAACTGCTTGATAATGCATCTATGCATGCCACTTTTTCTCCATTTGACCGACCTTCTAACACTTATGGTTTAAAAGTTACCAATACAATCCCATTAAAAAAGTGGCCACCCTGTATATTTGAAAAGTTTCTTCAGAATAACCATTTAAAATTTTGGAAAAGTTATTTTCAGCATCCTATATTATCTGAACTGTTGAATTTATAGTGGTGATGCAACTTGATTGATCAGAATCACGAGTTCTACAAATTTCAGGCAAATTCACCGAAAGCTAATTTTCCTTCGATGCGGTGCGTGGTCCACTTTAATGTGCAAGTTCGGATCATGAATGCCGTGGTTAGGTTCGTTAATGGGCAACATCCGACTAGTGGTCCTGTAAATATGGTGGTTCATAATTTTGTTTTCGTGTTCCTTTGGAAATTTCTGATTCGATTCGGATGAAAATTTGCACTTTGATGTAGAATCCAATTTCATGCCTCGTGAAAGAAGCGAATTCGAAAATATTGAAAATAAATTACCGAATATTTTCATAACCACGCAACTGATACAGTTGGGATTTTGGGTGTTCATATGAAATAATAATTTCAAGCGCCATTCAGAATATCAAGATCGTCACTTAATCAGAAATATGAAAAATTCACGAAGAAAATATTCAATATTTTTGCGATTACAGGTCTGACAAAGATGAAATTTTTTGAGTGAATTTAAAATAACAATTTTGAGCTTTATGCAGAATTTTTCGTGGAATCAGAAAATACTAGAAGAATATTGGCGCTTCTCACGTCAATATTCTACTTTTCCGTTCGACTGAAGTGATTTCCCCCGAGGTTTGAATTTTTTAAACCCACAATCTGACACATTAATAATCAGGTTTCGATAGCAATGATTGTTTGTTTTGATTTCGATAATGATCCAATAATATGTGGAATGGTTATCGAGGGTCAAATTACGAAGCAAGGAAAAAGAATATTGGACATGCCCTCAGGAGAAGCGCTAACAGTAGACACGTCTTTCGGGCTTTCGGCCCTCATCAGTACTGTGAAAAAGTGTTAGATGAGCAAGACTTGAAGAAAAACAACGAACAAAAACGGAGTCCACAACAGAAGCCAGCCGTCCATTTGTGAAAGCCCATTGCGTCTTCCTGCGGAAATCACAAGTGGACGTCTGGCTTCTGTTGTGGACTCCGTTTGTTTGTTGTTTTTCTTCAAGTGTTGCTCATCTAACACTTTTTCACCGTACTGATGAGGGCCGAAAGTCCGAAACACGTGTCTACGGTTAGCGCTTCCCCTGAGGGCATGTCCAATATTCTTTTTCCTCAATTTTCAAGCAACTTGTCCCTTCGTTGCTAGGAATCTTAAAAATTAGTTGATTTATCCATAAAGTGGATTTAGTTTATTTGAATCTATCGAATGCAATAATACTTGCTAGTTTGAGTTGTTGACGAATTAAGATATATGATATGCTATATAAACATAACACTCTTTATGAATTCAAATTGATGATGATATGTTATAATATGCAGATTATAGTTCGCCATATAACTTTTGTTCGCGAATGCTTCGAATTCCGTTATAGTTTTCCTAAAAATTGACAATGGACTAGTTTAGTGATGTTGATAATACTATATTTGACACGATAGAATTAAAATATAGAGCAAAACTGATAAATCAGTGAAAAAATTTTGAAAATCCATCAATAGATGACTGAGAAATAGATTATTTAAATTCACGTATTTTAGCGCGGAACGGCTTTGGTTTGTGACGTCACGGCACTTGCCTGTGATCGCTACACCATAAATTAAGTTTAAATACTTAGCTGCGCCAAGGCTCTCGCGTCGTTTGTAGTTGTACAGTGTAGTTTTAACTCGAGTTTTGTTTTCATGTCACCATAATGGAAGAAGGCTTCGTGAAAGGACAAAGTGACAATTTGCCTAAAATAGATATATTCGCAGTGATGGAGTTTTTTCTTCAAATCCATCTTATGTCAGTGCTGAAATAAAAGGAGTTAAAGTTTTCAAGTAAGTATCTACTTTTGAGTTTGCTTCATTATGGTTCAACTTATAACGATGATTTATTTCAAAAACGTTTCATAAACAGTTTTTAGTTGAGTACCTACTGGTTGTTGAAGTCTATCAATGGCAAAACATATTTATGAGAGGAGTAAAAAGTAAAAAGAGAAAAAAGTAATTTATATGTATGTATATAGTAAGTTATTTCAGCCATCGTGTAACGAACAAAACACGACACGAATGGCACAAGTGATTATACACCAATGAATTCGTAAGCACTTTGCGAATACCAGTCGTCTAGTGTGTGACGTCACGCCACTTACACGTACTATGAAATTATTCTTCCAAGCGCAAATTCAAAGTCCCATAACTTTTTCATTTCTAGAGATATTTCAATGATTCTTCCACATTTTTGTTTAATTTTATTTAAATTTTCAGAATTAATCTTTACCAAGAAAATGAAAACTAGTTCATTCATTTATTGCTATAAAACTGGTCGAGATATTCAAATGAAATTCGATGAGTTTCAAGGCATAGTTATTGGGCATTTATTGATTATCAATTAAATTATAAATCTCAATGCGTATTTTTCATTTTTTCAATACATTATCTAGAAGTGAGTAGGGACCCACCATTTCTTTTCAAAATGAGAGCAAAAAATAAAAAATATCTTGGAATACGAAGCATCTACGAACAAAAGTTATATAGCAAGCAATAATTATTTTTTCACCAAGAATAACATCCTGAACTTTGTCGCACTCATTAACTAATACTAACAACATTGAAATTATTTTTTATTAAATCATTATAAGAATTGAATTCCCAACTAGATGAGTACAACTTCCATCAATAAGGGGGATATTGCCAAGTGTACTCTTTCGGGCAATGAAAGTGACCAAATTGACATTCATATGACGATAAACTAGCATACTGGGATCCATTCAAAGGGACTGGCAAGACAATTAATTTTCTCCAGAGCCTGCTGCCTAATAAATTTCTTGTAACTTGGAAAACTCTTGAGTTTCAATATACTTCATCCAAATAGAAAAAAAATCAGTAACACATCTAACAAAAACCGAGTGAGAATCCTCTTTTTATTAATACACCTACGGAGTGGCCTATGCGGATCATTAGAAAGATAATAAATAAGTGACAGCTGGATGCGAATGGAAGTAACCAAATCAGAATGCGGTCGAACGTGGACTATATTAGTCAATAGAAACAACCAAATCTATACATTCTGGTTCCAGAGACATTATAATACCAGGGTTCATTTAAAAGTACTGTAAACAATAATTATCCTGGCTTCTAATGAATTGCAAGAAACATGAACAGCCCTTGTATAATCAAAACATTTTCGCTTCCTCCAAGTGACTCTGTATATAACCTATTTAATTTATTTCAAGATTATGTTGATCGTCTAGTTCAGAATAATTTGATTCATCATAATGTTGTATTTTATTGATTGTAGTGCTCTGAAAAAATGCATTATAGCTATGCGAATATTCTGCAGATGGACATAAGTATATGTTGATTTCACGGATTATAGTTTCTCAGAAAAAAAAAAAAGAAATGGTGGATGAAATTCCATTGAAAAATAATTTTAGTTATTTTTGTAACTGTTGGTAATATTTGGGTTCTATTCTATGCACATTCGAAAATATTAACGAATATACATATTTTGTCTGTAATCAAATATTTGTCTACTGAAAGATGAAATTGCATGAACTCCTTCGGTGTTTTCCATAACAATCTTTCTTCCTTATCCTTAGCAGTAGAGATACAGAGCTCGAACTACCAGGAAGTCTTCCCTATTAATATTAAAATATCCTTCTCGCATACTTGAGTTATCAAGGAAGTTGATCAAAAGCGGGAAAATTTGTTATGCTCCCTGGATTATGAAACAAGAAATACATAAAGTAAACCAGTTGCCTATTCCCGTTTTAGGGGCTCAAACTCATAAATCAGCCGACCGGGTGTATCCTACTGAAACTCAGCTCCATCAGGATTTTTTGTTGCGTGAAAATTTACATTTTTATTGAAAAATAAAATTTCGCTACCGGTTTTTTTTTCTGGATTGAAGATCGCAAAAAGTGTTGCTAACAAAATTCCTATAAATGTTTCGAAGTTCTTCACGATTCTTGATTACCTTTTTTCATTGAGAACCCTTTAAAACAGATAACAATGCTGGAATTGAATGAACACTCTTTCATTTGACTCGTAAATTGGAAATTGAAGGTGCTTTTTATCAAATCGTGATTCACGAATTGATAAAGGTATTCCCTTGTAGTGAATTTTTGAGCGCTCGGTTCAATGAACAAATCATTTAGCTACAATTAATGTCATTTCCAATTTCCAGCCAGAATTAATAAAATTCGATTGAGGCCGTCCATCTGTAAACCTGATAACCGTCGAACGAAAGGACAAAGAAGCTTAAAATTTATAAGGAATATTCGGATTTCGAATGAAGTTCGATAATGGGTAAAAACAACTCAGGGGTTCTCTGAATTTTAGAGTTCAAAATTTTTTTCTTTCAAAAGTCGAATTCAATTGAGGATAAAAATTAGCATTTGGATCTAAAATAATCATTCAAAGCATCGTGCAAAATTCAATGTTGATCGCGAAACCAGAACCTTGTACTTTTCAAAAAAAATATTGAAGAAAAAGGCAAACCAAAAAGAATAGCAACAACAACAAGCTATATGCAATTCTGCCTGAAATCAGGCCCAATAGAAAAGGCTGACACACTGCTATTTAAAGTTAACAGAAGAACATACTACCTGTATGTGATTACTGTCGAGAAACTCGTTTAACTGTAGAACACTTTCTATCTGGCTTTCCATATTATGATGAACTCCGTCTTCGAATGGGACTCAAAGACAATATAAAGAAAAATATAAACTCAGCAACACAAATTGAAGCAAAATTGGCATTTCTGAAAAAAGCCAATTAAGTTGTACAATCATATATGATCAATGTAACCATAGTAATACGTTTTTCTTTGTGTAAACACTCATAATTGTGGACATTATCACCTGTTATACTCAGGGCCGGTATTATAAAGGATAACCGACGGTTGAACGGTACATCAACTACCAAATTCCATATTTCTAGTGAAGAATTTGGTGGTTGACGCAACGGTTGAACCGTCAGTTATCCTTTATGAAAGATAACCGTTGAACCGTACACCAACCATAGAGTAAGTATATAAAGAGGAGAAACTGAGGTACTAAACTCTGAAACAGTAATTTAGTTCCAGCAACAACTTCTAGTGGCCGCTCCATCGCTGATTTTCTTTTTACCTCGAGAAATATTTACTTAACCTCAAAAATTTTTAGTTGATCCGTCGAACGTAGCGTACCTTATTTTTGGTAAGAAATTTATTATGTCGCAGTCAACTTGAAATCCAACAAATATTGTGTTCCTAACTGTGGAGATATCTGTAGTAAACGTCATCGTTTTCGAATGAAGAGAAGCAGCCAACAATTTTTAAACTTTTGCTCGAAAAAGTTAGTTATCCATTGCTTATTACCTTATTTTCGTACGTTGTTTATTTTCACATTCAAAATTTCGAATTGAATTAAAGTATTTTCAATTCTAAGCATTTCAAATTTTCGCGCGCTCATTTTATAATTTCATAAATAACCGCATGAGGTCGCTGAAAGCAGTGTCAATTTTATCATGAGAGTTTCCATTCTATACATACCTGTTCTATGACACCAACTACCAAATTTCATATTTCTAGTGAAGAATTTGGTAATTGACGCAGCGGTTGAACCGTCGGTTATCCTTTACGAAACCGGCCCTCAGAGTATTAGAAAATCGTACCATGTGTCAATGACCCATTTGTCAAGTAACGGTAATTTGTATAAAAATAATGCCGGAAATGAGATTTTTTTTTTTTTTTTTTTCTTTTTTTTTCTTTCTTTTTATTTGTGCTCAGCAGTTATGCTATGTACACATAATCAACGTAGTTTTATAGTAATGCATTGTCCACCACCAGACATGTACAACATCCATGACCTAGCCGGGATTCGAACCCGGTACCATCGGCACCACAGCCGTCTCTCAAACCACTGTGCTACCGAAGGTAGACTGGAAATGAGATTCTGAGATATAAACAACAATTTTAGGTTACGCGTGATATTTCAAGGTCATCAAGAATAATAAAAAATTTAAAAAAAAATGGCAAAGAAACTTACATTACAAATCCGATCAGAATGAGATTTTGCATGTATACTTATAGGTATAAAATAATAATTTCAAGCTTCATGAATATTTCCCAGAAAACGTGATTTTCAGTTTCGGCGATGTGAATTGGCCATCAATATCTTGTGATTTATCGCCTTTGGTTTATATTGTGGAGTTATGCTGAGGATCGTTCTTGTGTCGATAACCCTCCGTCATCGATGATCTGAAAATCAATATCCGCCAAGGTATTGGTGAAATACTGCTTGAAATGTGCCAGTGAGTTATCGAAAATTAACTCACAAGGATCAAGTCCTGTAAGACGCGGAATATTCAAATGATTTTGTATTCGACGGCAAGCTTTATATTGAAATGAAAATTTGTTTGATATTCTAAATGGAAGTGTATTTTATTTACGTTCAACACAAAAGGTATAATCTCTTATGAAAAATCCGAGAAAAGCTGTATTATTTTGTTTGTTATCTTTTCATCATACAACTTCCCGCGCAAAGTTGATTATTCGAAAATATTTTTCCATACGAGAATTGAAATATCTGCCCCAAAAAGCTATCAGTACTTCTGCATCTCAAAGGACCGCAAAGTGATGAACTTATAAAAGCTTATAGGCTCATGAAATAATGATATCTGTTATTTACCCCATTACTAACTATATTTTTGTTTTGTTCAAATTTTATTACGAGGGAAACAATGATTGGAAATTCTGAAAGTTAAATTAGTTGAACTTTTTCGATTGCTAGGAGTACGGGGGTGGTTGACAAACAATGAATCAATATCTAAATTTCATTGTGATCTGTTAATGAAATTTTTCATGAAATTCAGGATTCAGATGAAATCATTCTTTCAGTTTCTTGATTAGAGGTCACATCTAGGGTGGTAGCTCGGGGGTAGACAGGGTAGGCGGTAACCTGGAGAGCCAAATTCCAGGGGCGGAATTTAAAGCTTGATCAACGAAAAATCCCATTTGTAGTGTATCGAATGAGTTTGTGATTCAGTCAGAAACAACGGGCAGTAATATAGACATATTTAATATAAAAAGCATCAAGGGTTCCGTATTATGGATGTTATTATTTTATAGGTTCTGCATTATGTTTTAAATATTTTTGTAGTAGGCTTATCATGATTTGTTTATTTTTGTTTTGATAGTATAGTTATTGTATAATTTTATAAGATAGTTTAATTATGTACACTTGTAAAATAAAATAAAAATAAAAAATTATACTCAGTTATAAAATCATAAGAGTATAGACAATATTCGATTATACACCTAGTAACGAGATGTAGTTGGCGAAACATCACGAGAGCGCAGCTCGAGTGGTATTTCGCGAAATATGTCGAGTTTGAGGTTCGGAAAAGGGAATTATTATAATCAGGGAGTATTTTTTTATGATTTATTTCTTCAAGAAAAACGGCTGGAGGTGATTTCGAAAAAGTTATAGGTCACAAACTGGAAAAATGTCTCTATCCCTCAAAAATATGGGAGTTGTATAGGAAGTTCGATAATTCGAGTAATAATAAGAAAAAATACAAAGATTAATTCTTTCTTACCAGCCCTGAAATAAATTTAATTTTTGTACAAGTTTGAAAGTTTGCGTTTTTTGAATGAGTATGTAATTATCAGAATCCTTCAAAGAGATCCCTTGACTCTTTTCACCTTTCGGTAGAAGATCCGGATTACCCAATATTAATTTTTTGCATTCTGCAAAACTGACTTCTGTCAGGGCGGCAAATTAGGTCTCTGCCTAGGGCTGCTGTTTGGCTAGTGATGGATCTGCATTATTTATCTAGAAAATTATTCTCGAATCCCATTGAGCAATTCAATAAAAAATAAATAAAATGAAAAAGAATCAGAAAAGAGTAATGAATGTCATATTTTCGACTATATTGCCTTGAAATTAGCGATCCATTCTAAAAATGAATCTGGAACTGAAAGGAATTGTTTTCCGAATGATACATTAGGAAATTCATTTCTTGAATATCGATTTCCATCCAACTTCGATTTCATATCAAAACCAAAATTAATTTTTTTCTATTTCAGTATCGTAATAAGTTCATTACAGTACTAAAAACAGTGCTGTAATGAACTCATTACAGCATTGTTTTCAGTTATATTTTTCGTTTTGTGGTTGTCAGCATAGATTTCCAATCCTATCAAATTTCAATACGAGTCAATTGTCAATATAATATAATTTGGATAAAGTAAAATTATTTGCAATTTCTCTCAATTCTGGTTGTGTTAAATCGATTTTGTCAGAAATGATTCACGAATTGAAAGCGTATTTATAATTTATTTCAGAATTCGAAATTTACGATTCAAATTATGCAATCTTTCAATTTTCGAAACAGTCAAATCAAGTGCCAAGATACAAAACTTAAGTCAGTAGGATGTAGAATCTAATTTTTTCATTGATTTTCGACAATATCTCACAAAACTTGACTGAAATAGAGAAATTATCGTCTAATGCTAGTTGCAAAAGGCAATTCCAAAACTCATGCGTTCGAATTTCGCATTCGTGTTGGAATAGGATCCCATTCTGCAACTAGATTTAGAATACACCATATTTTCATCATGTTATCCACTCAGACATAAGTCAAACAACGCGAGAAGTCTTCTAATATATCACCAAGACGGCAGAGATGAGGGTAAAAAGAAGTAATACATATTTTGAATTTCAATTATGTATTCACAGCACTATTTTTCAAAGAATAATCAGTATATTAGTCCGTTATCGATCCTCCTAGCTCAACAATCAAATCCAAGTAGTTCAAGGCCTAGTATTGAAAAAAAATCACGTCCAACTCTTCAAATCCTATTCCGCATCGTCAGATCCGATCGGAACGAACACACAAAGGAAGGATTTACCTTCCTTTCACCTTCGATGGATAATTATTCAGCAAGCGCGTTTTCCAGCGTGTGGCATGTGTAATTGAGTATAAAATGAAGAACGCCACCCGCCAACAGGACGGGGTCGACCAGAAAGGCCGAGAATCTTCAAAGGGACGTCGCGGCGCCGACGCGCGGCGTCGCCCCTGGCAACGAGGGGTCGTAGGAGCGTCGCGTGGTGGGGGGTCGTATGTGAACAGCGTCCGCTTGTCAGTTTCCGTCAGTTTGCGCGCTTCCTCCAGGTTGTAAGCAACGCCAGCACTCTGCGTACACTGAGCCCGCGCATCATGTGCGTCTATATGGTGTCCACACAGTTTTTCCGATAATAGGGGTTTATTTTGGAATCGTAAGTTTGACGTTTCAACCTGTCTTTGTGTGCACCCGAGATTTCCATTGTTGGTGTTGCAGTGACCTCTTCTTGGATTTTTTCCACCAACGGTAATTTATTGTATTTTATAGTTTTTTATTTTTATTTTCTTCTTTTATTTTGTCCTTGTAGTAGACTGATTTTTTTCTGGAATAGAATGATATGATACGTGAAATATTGCGAATTTATTCGCAGTGTTTCTTTCAGAAAATTTTCCCTGAGGGGGCCAATTCAAATTTCCGGGGGGTCAAAGTATTCATACGTTTTGTGAATATATTAATTTGAAGAAATGGCTTTTCCATTCGGCACTTTGAATTTTGAAAATAGGAATTTTTTCCTGAAGTAGAATGCCCTAAATTAATATATAGACGCCCTCAAATTTTTCTAATTTTTTTTTGGGTGGGGGCACCTCCAGAGCTCCATCCGAAAACGTACCCTGAAGAAACACTGTTAATTTAATCACAACAAAATTTATTTTGGAATCGTAAGTTTGACGTTTCAACCTGTCTTTGTGTGCACCCGAGATTTCCATTGTTGGTGTTGCAGTGACCTCTTCTTGGATTTTTTTCCAACAACGGTAATTTATTGTATTTTATAGTTTTTATCTTTATTTTTTATTTTATTTTGTCCTTGTAGTAGACAGATTTTTTTCTGGAATAGAATGATATGATACGTGAAATATTGCGAATTTATTCGCAGTGTTTTTTTCAGAAAATTTTCCCCGAGGGGGTAAATTTAAATTTCCGAGGGGGCAAAGTATTCATACGTTTTATAAATATATTAATTTGAAGAAATTGATTTTTCATTCGGCACATTGAATTTTGAATATGAGAATTTTTTTCCTGAAGTAGAATGCCATAACTTAATATATAGACGCCCTCAAATTTTTCAAATGTTTTTTTGGAGGTGGGAGGTACCTCCAGAGCTCCATCCGGAAACGTACCTTAAAGAAACACTGTTAATTTAATCACAACAAAATTAGTATTTCTTGAATTATACAAAGTTTTAAAACTTCTTGCTTTGTCCAGAAAATAATCACCATATGCATGTCGTTTGATGTTTTTAGCTAAATGGAAGATTTGGCAGTTTGAGAAATGATAACGATAAATTATTTAACTCAAAATTTATCAAAAAAAAAAGCTTCAAAAACAAATATACACTTGACGCTCAAAAACTCATCTACAATCATGACGGAACCTCTAGGAAGTACAACAATGTATATTCTTATATAATACCTCGACATCCTTATATTGAAGGCGGGTCCTTTGAATGAAACCCTTTGACTTTACTCATTGAATCAAAGGGATCTTTCTCCATTCAGAAAATCCATACCATCATCTTGGAATGAGGTTATTAGGGAGCGCGCTATCACTTATTTCTTTATTGCGTGTAAGGTTGGAGGCGAAATGATCCACTGACTAAGAGATCTCTGGTACAGCAAGTTCATATCAGTTATCTCTTATCGTTTGCCTTGTTTGAACGAGTATTTTTGAAGGAATATATAGAATATATAGTTAAACAGTACTATAAAAAATATTTTCAAAGAAATTTTACGGTCTTTATGATACTTTTCAGAGTGTTTTTTCAAACAAAGTAGGCGATGTTCAAGCCATCAGCCTCCTAGAGATTTTATCGACATGTTTCACCAGGCTATAGACAATTAGCAAAATACTCATAAGTTGAGTATATCATAGCTATTGACCTTTGGAAGGTATTAAAAGGCGTCAGACTATTATTGAACGAACATACAGTTGAATGACCAACAAAGTCAATTTCAACTTTGTTGAGGATTCTAGTGAGAATACAACTTCCTGAAGAGTTGATTCCAATAAGATATGTTGTGTGGTATATTTCTTACAGGGTGTTTCCAAATCAGATGTGAACCTTGGAAAACGTGTTAGTATGATTCATTTGCGGAAGTTTGAGCCATATTTAGTGATAACCAAAAACCAACAGTTCACGAGCTATTTGAGTTCTTGTGATTTTCAAAAAATTTTTCAGCTAAATTAATTTAAATTATCAACTTTTTATACGTTGACCAAATTTGATTATAATTTAGGATTATTTTCGTGGCCAGCGAGAAGTCCGGATCTGACACCGTTAGAATGGACGAAGCAACGAAAAGATTGACAGTAAATTTCAGGCGGAAAGTAACAACTGAAGAATTGAGAAAGAGTTTAAGTGCTTGTATAAAGAATGGTGGAGGTCATTTCAAACATAATTTATAAATACGTTTTTTACTGAAATTTTCAGTTTGAATGCAATAACAGATATTTAATTACTTTCCTTTCTTTGCTCCTTTCTGCTTTCAAATCAAAATCTGTTGAAATAAAACTAGTGGCTGCATTCTAACAAAAAATTTTTCAGGAAATGAAGAAAGAATTTGGCAAAGTTTTGAAAAAAATTGTCAAACATAAAATATTGTGGAATTCGAAAGCGTTTTCTGATGAAAATAATCCAGAATTTAAATCAAACTTGGCCAACGTAAAAAAAATGATGGAACATGGAGTGTAGTGGAAATTAAAAAAAAAAAAATTCAAATATCTCGGAAACTGTTGATTTTCGGTTATCAATAAATATGGCTCAATCGACAGCAAATGAGTAATACGTACACCTTCTTCAAGATTCACGTTTAATTCGGAAACACACTGTATATCATTCTACTATTCGTAGATCATGAGACAAAATCAGAGCAGATTATCAAAAAGTTTATATCGTTTTTGATGGCAATGTGTGAAAATTCAGATTTAAATGATCAATTGAAGAATAAGATGGGCGTGGTACATTTTCCCAGTCACTATCATAGATTTCTTCTGAGTCATCCTTGCAGTATATGTAGAGGAAAACGTTAATATGCAATAATGAATAGTGCTCTTGAAGGATTTTGTTCTCTTGAACTATGAGAACAGCTTTTTCTGGTATTTACACGAGATCAGAGCTGATCAAATGTAACTGATTTATATAATTTTCACCGAATAAAAAAAAATCAGCAGTTTATTTTCTGTTGAATTTGGATATTCCATGATTTATCGAAATATCAAGCCCTTTTTGTTTGAAAGGGTATTCCTCATTTCAACTGCTACATGTTACACTCATCTTTCATTGAGTGGATGCAAAAAAAATCTCACAAAATCACCCTACCGCATTTTGATGATACCTTCAAATCCGACTTATGATACGGCAGATCGTGTAGTCTGGAGCCGTTACCATCCAAAACGAAACCGAGCCATCAAGCAGATGTTCGGCTCACCTTGAGCTCTCCAAATATGTCAACTTGATCTCTAGCACGGGGCATTCATTCTGCTGAAACTCATCAGTCCGTTGCATCGGCGCATATGGGTCAAGTTCGGCCAAAAGGATCGAAACGTGAAAAGTGCACTGGAGAGATTTATGCATCTAGCTAGCGCAATAATCGAAAATCCGTGCGCTAATTGGGCCATGAGATGTGGTAGGATTTGGAAGAGCTGATATTAAATTCTTTGGGGCGGATGGGATTTTGGAAAGGGAAGATTACGATGAAAACATACGAGTTATTATTACGTAGTTAATGAAAAAACCGCTGCATTTATATTCTAAAGAGCTCGACCATTTTGCAGAATTAAATTTTGGATAGATTATCGCATATTTCCTGATTACAAGTTTTAACTCTTATTGATTTCGAGTAATTTTCACCCACCCAAATACTAAACTCGCTCATCTTTGCTCAATTAGTAGATCAACATTGTTTTCATGCACGTTAAATACCTTGATCTTTATGATTTTGGATAACTTATTTCGAACTTTCTATAATTTTGGATCCTTCGACAAAAAAATTCTAGCGAAATTCTGCGAGAAACTTCGTGTTGCTGACGAAAAGACTTAGAGAATGAAATTATTTCAAACCTGAATCGAATAATCGAGATACCATTGTATTGAGCAGGGGCAATTCTAATGGGAAGAGGGTTAAATAGCGAGAAATGTGATTGCCTATCACTTTTTTTGGACTATTATAAAAAAATTATATTGGCTGGAACGGGCTTTTTGGGAGGAACTTGAGTAGTACAGTGCGCCATTCACTGAAAATCATGGAAAGATTCGATTTGAAGTACAAGTTTTGGACGCTTGCATGTGGTGGAAGATTCATAGTAGTCGAGGTATTCTCTTACTAGTCGGTTAGGGTATGTTTCCGCTTTCCCTTGAGCCATTTCATGAAGAAATTTCTTCAATGGTTGTAAGTAAACCTAACGGTGGAGATGGGCATTGCGAACAAATGAAGGCATAGACAATGGTTCTTTATGTATAATATGATCAACTTTTTATGGGCGGACATGTTTCTGCCACGCTAATTTGACTAGCACCATTTTACCTTTTTCGACAGCGTAGTCCAGAGTCAAGGTGCTAGTTGAATGGTATCATAATACAAGACGACTCCAAAGTATCTTACTTAGAATTTCCAGAGGACATCACGATTATACATTTGGACATGACCGAATGGTTTGGCTTACCTTCCTGACAAGAAAAGAGCTGTTCTTTTTTGACTCATTCGGTTGCCAATAGATGAGATTTCAACCTGGCCATGACATAAGTGTCATCTGCGTATATGACTAGTGAAGATCGATCAGACTTGAGAATGACTGCAGTGTATGCTGAATATTTAAGAGGGGCAGACAGCACTTTACTTTGACTCCGGCTTCAAGATGTATAGCATCCGAGATTGTTTTGAAATTTTTAGCTCTAAAGGACTGATTCTGGAGAAAAGAGCGGATGAGTTGACACATTGAAAGTTTGAAGATAGGACCTTTGTGCCATACGGTGCCAAAATCCTAAGACATGTCAAATAATATCGTGGCAATTATCTGCTTCCATTCGGAACCGATTACTACACACCACGACTTTGAGCAGCTGATCTGTGGGGGAGTTTTTGGGGACTCGCATACTATTTGACTGGATGAATGTTCTTTAGCCTGATAGTGTCGGCTTAGTGGGAGTGGATGATCCTTTCTGCAACTTTCCCAATTGATGACAGAAGGGTGTTCAAGAGGTGTTTTGGAGGAATTTATGGTCTTTTCCTGGCTTTGGGACGAATATTTCTTTTCTATCTATCTGAAAAATATCTAATTTTCAGAATATGATTACATATATGTATATGTGAGAGCTTCAACAGCGTTTTCTGGTAACGGTTGCAGGAACTTTGATCAAAATTCAATGCCGTATTAAAATTTAAATCCTCCATTAAACGGTGTAGGTAGCCAATGGGCTCCTCCTAATGGAGGATTAAGATTTTTAATGACGGCTTCAAATTTCAATGAACGTTTCTGCAACTGGGTGTTAATGTCTTCTTTGGGATATCATCTGGTCTTGGGGGCTTTTCTTCTTTTGAGCTCTGAAAGAATTTTCCGAACTTCCTCCTTGGTGGTTAGCTTTATAATGCCTTCCTGGTCGGATGTTTTCCGTGAGATTATATTCACGCATATTCCGAATTTAGCCATGCCGCAATGTTTGGTCTTCATTCGAGTTGTAGGTGAGTAAATGCTTCTGATTTTTCATGTGTAGACTTTTCTGTTGGTTGATCTGTGAATTGGTGGAAGGATTTTATATTCTGGTTTCAGAACTTCTGCTATATTCCAGATAGAATTGTTATTGGTAGCAAGAGATTGAAGCTTCCGCTTCCATTTTTCATTCCTGAACTCTCTCGACGCCTTTTTGATTTTCCATTATATTTTAACAGCCGATTTGTTTTCTTGATCAGCTTCTCGATACGGTAGTGTTTTGTACATCTATATTGGGACAGCTGATCGTCGGTGGTCCTTAGCACTTCTTTATACTGGAATATCTTAATCCTGATTATATTGAAAAAGATCATAAAATCCAATTTTACTACACCCATTCTGTTCTTTAAACCATTTTTAAGCGTTTATCGATTGAGGAATGATAAATGGATGAAATATAAGTTTTGGTACTTATTTACCCAATCTGTAGCGAAGATTTTCAGAGATTCGATAAAGAGGTTAAGTCATAACAAAAAAGTAGAAAAAAAAAGAATCTCTCATTTTCCATTTCACCTCCGATTTAGGTACACCCTGTATAAAATCTAAGAATACGCTTGTTTGAAATTCATTCTTATGTTTCATTAAAACCATGCGAACATTTAAATTACCTAATACCTCTTGAACAAATACTGAACAACAATACCATTATCAACACTATAGATATTCCTAAAACTCCCTTATGAAACGGAATTGACGACAAAATAAACAGTTGGGAATCCCGAAATAATTGGATGATATTAATTCAAATGGGAGCTAGCTAATGAAATGGGGTAGATTTCTTGTTGAAAACAACGAAGGCAAAATCTGAATCATGAGACGATTAAATTGAATTAATGCAAATGAAGAATAATGAAATTATTTGAAGTTGAGGCAAACTATACAGCGCAGAAAATGAACAACATTCCGATGATCATAATTTACTCACTGAGGGAATTTTGTTCGGACATATTGCTAACCTATTATTCTCATGATTGGTGAAAGTGATCTTTGAAATCTTTTAATCGAAGCAGTTGCAGGAGCTAAATATTTCTTTTCAGTTTTCACTAGCTTACAATTTTGTTGTTGATTTACAGATGATTTTATGTGAAAACTGTAGAAATGTGTTATTAGGATGTGAATAGTGAGCTTATAAAAAAAAGGGAGAAATTTGAGTTCATGGAGGATAACATACGTGAAAAACGCCGTTTTTCTGAATTTGGGGGGCCATATCTCTGAAAATAGCCAACCAAAAATTTCATTTGAATTTTTTGTTCATGTGACCAAAGTATGGAACTTCGTATATTGATGTGAAGTTACAAAAAACTTGTTGACATCAGTTTGAAAGCGGAATGCTGTCGAACATCGAACATTCGATCTGAAATTCTGTGAATTTGACATTCAAAAAGAACTATGTGAATTCCGTCAAAATTAAAAATAATAGCATGAGAATCCCTTGAACTCAAATTTGTGTTAATCATCTTTTTTCCGAAATTAATTGCGCTCTAGAAATGAAAACTGAATTTCTGATGGGAAGCTCGCTTTTGTATGTTGCGATGTGTGATGAATTGGTGAAATCTCGAAGAGGAACTCTTAATATCGACATATCAACATATCAAGATGCCGATTTCAACTCCAAGATAGCAACAGTCAAAAATTTATTCGAAAACACTGGTCATCATTGAGGAAACTCTGAGGTAAGTCCGTAATCTTCAAAATGTCAAGATATCAGATTTCAAAACACTCAGTTATCGAGTATTTCTCATAGAAAACTTTCCAGAAACTTGAACGAAAAATAAAACCCCATTTGCAATATTAAGGGCCAGTTGCACCATTTGCCTAAACATTGATTAAAAATTTAAACGTTTATTACTCTATGATTTCTCAAGAGAAATCAGAAATTAATCAATGTTTAAATTTTAATCAATGTTTAGGCAAATGGTGCAACTGGCACTAAAACCCACACAGAGTGGAAAAAACCCCCGCTATTTCTTCTCGGAACGGATATGCGTGCGTGGATGAAATAGCGGGAAAGTAAGTACCACTTTCCGCACTTGTTGGAGTCTCGCTTATTTTATGTTATATTCGCTGATGCGTTTGACGTGTCTAAATACTATAGCATATTAACACCAATAAATAAAATTTATATTATTATGATTATGATTAGGGTGATATTTTTTCTGGAATAGTGCTCGTTTTTTTCCTCTAGAACTTTTTTTTGGTGGACCATTGATAGTTGATGTAAAAAAAAATTTAGTTTCTTGTAGTTTTGTCATAGCCTCAGCTCATTTCGAAAAAATTTGAAACAATTCTCTAGGAGGCCTCAGGAAAATCCAAATTGTCATAGAGATCCAGTTGGTGAGCTGTGATGAATAATTTAATTATAAGTGTTGGTACTTATTTGTTCAATCTGTAGCGAACATTAATGAAGATTCGATAAATTGGTGTGATCAATTCGAAAAATGTAGTACTAGGAATCTATCGTTTTCCTTCGTACTTCCAATTTAGGAACACCTTAGGTACCAATATGAGTTCTCCAAGAGCGTAATTGGCAATTAAATGACAAGCTCTCAGAAGCTCCTGACTTTCGTCATTTTCCATCGACACATGATGCTATAACAGTATTACAAGGCATACCGCGCCTTTCTTGTTTCCTCGCCACTCATTGACGTTGACTGAAAAATATCCCCTCTATATGGGAATGAAGTTATTCAATGCTCTTCCTGAAGATTTCCATAAGATGCTGCACTTACCAAAATTCAAAAAGACTCCACGCTCTGATAATTGAATGCGAGCCGTATTCCTTGAATGAATTTTATGTTCTTTGCAATACTTTGAAGTGAATAGTTTTGTTTTTTCAATATTTTTTTATATATCTCATTGACGATTCCAATTTTTATTTCGTAATAATTTTTGAATTGAATGAATATTATTATTATTATTATCAGTTTCCAAAACATTCAGCTATCAACCTTTCCTCATGCCATCAACAAAAAGCGGAAGCCCATCTTTTTACGACGATCATATCATCCCCAGTCGGCAATTACACCCTAGCGGAACGTACAGGAACTGGAATTACCGGAAAACACAGGATATATCCGAAATGAGCCGTATATACGTTCCGCTGAAACGAAAGCCCTAAGACACCAGTAAGACGATAATCTCGGTAGCGATGAAACGTCCCCGGCACGTCAGGACGAAGATATCGCGGAACCATGCGCGGACTAATGGAAAACGCAGGAAAAATGGATGATACAGTCAGTTTTCCCGGCCGCCAAAAGGAACCGGAACGGGAATATAGTGGCCCTAATCCCCGACGTGGAAGTCGAGAACTTGACCTATATTCCGCAGATGGCCAGATGGGGATTGCTCGGGAGGAGGGAAAAGCTCATACGATTGAGATTTTATGGATCAAGGGGGTAGCAGGGGATGGAACTTAACTGTGTCGGTCGGTTTTATTTAAGAGAGATGCGCCGGCATCGAGTCGTCGAAACGTACGCTACAAGGTTTTTAGGTCGGATTGGTTCGATAGCAACAAATTCTGTACGATGAGTATTACAAATCGCTGGAAGAGTGTTTTCTCTATTTCAGTATCGTAATGAGTTCATTACAGTACTAAAAACAGTGCTGTAATGAACTCTTTAAAGCATTGTTTTCAGTTATAGTTTTCGTTTTGTGGTTGTCACTGACTGAATATTTTCAATAACTATAGCCAAAGCACTGCATTTTGATAATTCAATGACATTTCACTGGGCTTGACTTTAATTTTCTGGCGAACGTCCAAGAATATTACTATGATCACAATATGGCAGGAGGCGGAACGCCATAACGATTATACCACGTGGTCAAGTAGTATTTTCACTCATCAAATTTACGGATTTTATTGGTTCATCAGAACATGAGTTGTATAAGCAATATAATATAATTCAGATAGGATGCAATGATTTGCAACATTATTCGGAATTTTTCTTAATTCTGGTGGTGTTAAATCGATATGAATATGTCATGAATTTAATGTTTAATTATAAATTATTTCAAAATTCGGAACGTATGATTCAACTCCAAATTCCGTAATCTGTCAATTTTCGTAACAGTTACACCAACTGCCAAGATATAATACAAAAGTCACTATGATGTATAACCTGAATTTTTCATTGAATGTCGACAATATTCAATGAAACTTGACTGAAATAGAGAAAATATCGTCTAATACTCTTTGCACAAGCCAATTCCAACACTCATGCGAAATCCGAACGCGAGTTTTCAAACGCCTGAGTGCCCATTCTGCACATTGTTCTAGAATGTAATATTATGGAATAAAGAATATTTCTTCAATTCTGTGGTCAATCTGTTAATACTGCCATACCTTGAAGAACAAAATCGTGCGTGAATATCTCAGTTCCACTCATATTTCTTGGTTATATTTCATTATTATATGTTAGTTCTCGGAACTCTTCTGTCACGTTTATGTTTTTTATCTGTCAAATTTCTGATCTAGGAAACTTTTTTGCCAGCCAACATTTTTCAATTCAAATGTCACTTGATAATATTTGAGAAAAAATACCATTAATTTCAATAAAAATTAAGTGGCTCAGAGAAAATAATATATGATATTCGTACAGAATGTTCACTCTAATACTCGTTCAATCGTTTTGAATTTGTGTTATGAATAACTACATAGGCGTACAGCTTTGCTTCCACCGTTTTTTCTCGAAATTCGATGCTTTATTGTGAAAAACTGATTATACATTTATGATTCAGAGTATTGTCCATCGCTGGCCACTATTTTTTCCCATCTTACGGCAGAGTACGAATCCGCCGTTGAAAAAACTGGTCCTCTTTTGAAGCTATCCACGAATCGTTTCAATTTTTCACTTCTTCATAAGACCAGAAGTGCTGGTCAGCCAGGCCCTGTGTCATTGATCGAAACAAGTGGTAGTCCGAGGAAGCATGTGGAGAAAACGGCGGGTGAGGTAGGACTTTCCATTTCAACGTTTCCAAGTATATCTTGATCACTTTCGCAACATAGGGTCGAGCATTGTAATGCTGAGATAGTAAATTCTAAAACAAGCTGCAGAATGGGCTTCTATTCCAACACGAATGCGAAATTCGAAAACGAGCGACGAAGGAGCGGGTTTTCGAACGCATGAGTCTTGGAATTGCCTTCTGCAACGAGTATTAGACGATATATCGTCTCTATTTCAAATAAATTTTGTGAAAAATTATTGAAATTCAATGAAACATCCTAGTAACTTTTATATTATATCTTGGCAGTTGGTGTGACTGTTACGAAAATTGACAGATTACGGAATTTGATATTGATTCGTAGGTTTCGAATTTTCAAATAATTTATAATTACGAATTGAATTCGTAAATGTCTGAATAAATCGATTCAACACCCCAGAATTGATTGAAATCGCGAACAATGCTTCAAATCATTTCAATATATCCAAATTATATCATATTGACAATTGACCTGTATTGAAATTTGATAGTTTAGTCTGTGTTGAAAACCTAGACACAAAAAATATGACTGAAACAATGCTGTAATGAGTTCATTACAGCACTGTTTTCAGAACTGAAATGAGCTCATAACGATACTGAAATAAAGAAAATCACTTTATCACTTTATATTGCGGCCATATAAGATACTGTTCTGAATTACACATTACATTATCTGAAATAAATTTTTCCTTTTCTGAAATATAATTTGCTGTTTCTGATTTTCAATTCACTATTCTGAATTACTATTCTTCATGACTTATCTCTGGTACTGGTGACACTATCAACATGAAATTTCGTAGCCAGTTCCAAATCGATATTTTACATTCCAATTGAGTTGGTACTTTTGAAATTACCAGAAAAGAATGTGTTACGCAACCCCTTGTTGAAATTTGCAATAATTAATTCAACCCAGATCCGAACTTACATTTCTATTTTCGGTGAACGAGCGCTCAGAAATTAGAACGGAAGTGAAGTAACTATTAGAGATTTTCAAAGGGAACAAACAAAAATCTCAGAGGTATTATTATTCTTGCCTTCGCGCGAATATTGCAGGATAGTTACATGAAAACGTATCGAACTGAGCTTAAGGGATCGAAAATTCCCCAGACTAAATGGATCGAGATCTCCTCAAAAGCCCAATAGAAGTCCTAATGAACCTCGCCGAATTGCTCCAACGCTAAATCCCAATCTGCTATAGTGGTTATGGATAGAAGGAAGAGTGGAAAGACCATCAACTCTTTCCTCGAAATTAGGTTGGCTCATTTCCAAACAGTCCGAATGAGATGATGAGATGCTGGATCCTGGATCTGGGAACGTTGATCCCGCTCAAAAATTCGTTAATTTGCCGAAAGAAAACAATCGAATCATCATTGTTTGGTTACAGACCGGTCGTAATGTGATTGATGGTAATCAGTCAAATCGAGCATATTTTTGGATCATATTCGATTTCCGGTTGATTTTTCCATGCTGCTGAATCGAAAATTTGCATGATTTATCGAATGAATAACAGATTTTTCTAGTTCAATTGCTGGCGGAGGAATTTTTCGCAATGTTACGAGGTTTTCTTGAATTATGATTACATTTCAGTACTCATGCATTCCAAGAATATATTGTCCCGTATTTATATCACTTCCTGATTTTTTGAGGTTTATTATTTGACAAAATTTCATTTAGCAGAAAGTTACAACATTATAAAATCGCAATCAACAAGAGTCGCAGAAGTGAAGTGAACTTCAAGATTAAGAACACCTGATCAACTACAAGAAAATCAATAGTTTTCTGTAGTTGATTAGGTGTCCTTGAATATAAAAATCACAGAAATGTTGTTAATATAATGTCATTTTTAACGCTCTGCATCGTTCTCTGGAGCAATTCTTTATTGAAACATATTTGGTTCTATAGCTATATTTGGGTTCAAATAACCTGTCCTTAACCTATAACCCACTATCTATGATTCAGATTATCAATGAATGTAAATTAGTACCTAGAGCTTTCTCATAATTCTGTGGCAAATCCGTTCATTCTGCCATACCTTTAGAACAAATTCATGCGGGCATATCCCAGTTTCACACAGATTTATCGCTTATCACTTGGTGACACATAATTTCACCATTGAAAAGAGAGCCAAAATGTCATAATGATAATGAATAAATAGAAAAAGAACAATAACAAAAAAGTTCTCGTTTCTTTTCTTTTATGTTTTTTTTTATTCATTCAATATTATTATTATATGTTGGTACTCGAAACTCTTCCTTCACGGATTCATCTAATGATCTCTGTACCTATATCATTTCGGTTTTCTCATTTCCTTTTTATTTTCCCCTCTATTTCCTATATTTTTCCTTTTGATTTTCTCAAGGAATCTGAAAAATTATTCGTACTAATGAAGAAATATGAGATGTCATTATTGAAAGTCCATAATATCTAGTGAGGCCTTGATTGCTCCATGTTTGAAGACTTTCTAGGAAATTCATACAATACCCATAGAATGTATTACCACAATTTAATAAAAATCAATGAAGATCAATTTCTGTATCAAATCATCTATTTACGAATAGGAACATATCACATCGATTTGAACACTGGATAAAATAGTTGTATCGACTCCTTTTCTAGAACAGTATCATGATCTGATACGAGTATATTTTTGAGGTGAATGCTTTGTTCGAAATCATTTCGAGGTTGAATTATTACTCATCGAAGTTGTGCTCTAACCTACGGATAAGGAACAAAGTAAGTCGTTTCAGTATATATCGCCGTTGCATTAGGAAATTACCATTTGAAATACGTTCAATCTGAATTCAAACTGGTTTGTTTAGGTACCTTTAAGTAATAACATTAACAACATAAAAAACAATTTCGAAAGATTTAGAGAACAATAAATTTTTGTTTGATTTTGATCAATTTTATGAATTCTTTTCAAATTTGGAGTTCAAAATAGAAGGGGTGGTCTATATATCGAAATATTTTTTAACGAAACACTGAAGAACGCCCCAGAAGAAAAATTCCTCTTTCGAATGGTGGCAAATGATTTTTGCACCCTTCTTCAATATAGGCATGTGCATTGTATTGCTAAAAGATGAAGTCGTCTAAACGAAACAGTGTGTTATAGCGAAAATTCTTCTGGTATAACTACTGAAACCAACGTTGGTGGGCATGCTTTTACCAAATAAATTTTAGGTTCAAAATGAAGCTTCAACTATATTTCATTCTTCTTCTTTCATTGCCTCTTCTACTGAGGATTGGCGACAACCATGGCAAATTCGTCCCTTCTTTGGGCGGTGTGAACTAATGTTTGGATATTCTTCTCTGTCCAATAGTCTCTTTTGTTCTTCATCCAAGAGTGTTTTCTCCTTACCACACCTCGTTTTCCTTCTATTTTGCCTTTTACGCTCAACTGGAGCAATTGATAATGACCCCTTCGTCTTTGCCTTGCAAGCAACTGTTCACAAGCAAACAAACGCCATTCAACATTTCTCGATTCATCTCGTACGGCACCCAATTTCCTTGTTTCTGAATCATTCCCATGACTTTCAGGCGTTATGAAATGGCTTCTCTCTTCCACCGCCATGCTGGTCTTCGACGTCAAAATCACTGTGCTTGAAGCATTGAAACCACTTCGGCACGTTCTTTCACTGATAGAGGTCTCATCTTAGATATTTGAGAGTATTCGATGAGCCTCAGCTGCAGATATCTTCCCATTTGACACTTTATTTGTCGAACCTCACTTCAAATACTTCGATTCGCCTCAGAGTTATCAACTTAAGTGTAGGCTTCTGTTCCATATAAAACAAGAAGGTTTAGAAAGCGTTATACCTTTCGATGTCGTAGTTTCATGTCCGAGGATGCCTTACGCTCAAATGCCTCTCTAGCGTATTCTGCTCTTGATCTTCTTCCGATGTCTGGTTCCATTCTGTCAAATATCCTGCATCCAAAGTATTTAATTTTTTTCACTCCACACCCATTTCTTGAGAATATTGATAATGGTAGGATACTTTATTCTTGAATTTTTTTCTAATTTTAAATATTATCATAATGCAGTAAAACGCTAATTTATACGATTTATCATAACTGGAAAGAACGTGGGTAATAGCTTGGTATATCTTTATTACACCAATAAAGATATGAAACTATCTTCTGATGTTATTGCCATTCCATTTTCCACTATGTTACTAAGTATTTCCACTGGGTAATTGGTTTATGTTTGATGGTATGACCAAATAAAGCTATTTCGAAATCAACACACATTCCTTGTCTTTGAGACATCAAATCACCTGATTCCATTTGCTGAAATTCTAACGATAAACTTAGACGAATCGGCATACATCAATGAAAAACAGTAAACATTCTGCAACGTTAACTTACCGAGCTTCATCGAAATCCTTAGAACGTCGTTCGGCCGCGTCATGCATTTGAAAACAATCAATCAATCACCTACAATTAAACACGTTGTTCCTAACTCTGACTCTCGACCTTATCGAGGTCACTGTGCGCTTTATACGGATCTCGAGTTATAAATTTAAATGTTGTGTTTCCATCTCTTCCATCTACACTGCCGGAATCCTAATAAATCCCCGTGAAACGTTATGCAGCACCCGTTTTATTTATATTCCGGTGTATATTCACCTTTGCTCATCCTCTCCGTGTTTCCATGAAAGATCAAAATGATAAATTCCACCCCGGCAAATTTTCACTCGGCACTCTGACGCGGTCTCGGGCTGTGTTGTGAGGATACGAATGGAAATCAGGCTTTTCCCCTCAATTTCTTTTAATTTCGATGCCGGTCCGCTTCTCACCAATGGAATCCCATCAGGATATTATTCTGGTTTATTATTCTAAAGCCAACATTGGAAACTCGGCGGGAATTGCGACTTTTCCCGACACGTAGGCTGGGAGTTAGTTTCGAATGAAACGAATTCGAGTTTTTATTTTGTTTAGGTACAGTTGCGAACCACTCTGGGACTTGTTTTTCTTGAATTTTTGGATGAATAATAATTTTAGGAGTTGCCTGAGGGGAAATAGCCTCAGGAAAGTTGTCTTCAACCTTTCAGGTACCTACCACCAACCAACAATATCAAATATTAGGTCGAGAAAAAAAGTACATGAGGTCGAGCATTGTCATGCTGTAAAATCATGTCCGTCGTTGTATTGCGTCCATTTGTCTTTCAATAGTTGGCTCAAAGGAATTGTTCCAGTCGGTTTTAACAACTCATAATACACAACGCCGAGCTGGTTCCACCAAATACTGAGCATGACCTTAGAATAGTGAATATTCGTTTTGGCATCGACGTGGAAGCATGACTGGGATATCCTCATGATTTTCTGCGCTTGGGAATATCGTAAAGAACCCATTTTTCGTCTCCAATCACAATGAGTTGCAGAAATCCTTCTCCTTTTTGCCTTGCAAGCAGCTGTTCACAAGCAAACAAATGCTGTTCAACATCTCTCGGCTCCAACTCGTAGGGTACCCAATTTCCTTGTTTCTAAATAATTTCCATGACTTTCAGGCATTTTGAAATAGTTTGTTGCGTCACTTCCAATGATCCTGCTAATTCTTGTTGCGTTTGACACGATTCTTGATCAAGTAATGCCTCCAATACTGCATCTTCGGAAACCTTCTGTCTCACACTGCCATGCTGGTCTCCGACTTGAAGCGTTGAAACCACTCTCGGCACGTTCATTGACTAATAGCGACCTCACCATAGGTATTTGAGAGCTTTCGATGAGCCTGTAAGGTTATTGAGTAACTCATCAAACCTTAATAAGTATAATTGATTGCCTATATTTCGAGTTGCTCAGTAGCTGATATCCCCTCTCCCATATTGGGGTTAGGAACCGGCATTGGGTGGCGCGGTACCGGCAGTCGAGAGACAACATTGTAATGGTTAACTAAGGAGATTATAAATAAAATATAATATAAAATAAAACGTGGTCTAATTTAAAAAATAAAGTTTGATACCTACTAAGAAGGTACCGAACGTTACAAGCCAAGCCACAGATTTCTTCATAATAAAATAGAAAATTGAAAAAGGTCGCAAATGACGAGAATTTGGCTCTTAAGCTGGCTTGTTCAATCGCAAATAATTTCATGATGCAGACACAAATCGGCGATGGCGATGTATTAAAAAAATGTTCGAATGTTCTCTTTGGAGATGATTTCAATCCTGATCGGGTACCGTCTGTTAATATCGTTAAAAAAATAGTTCAAATATATACAGATTCAATACAATAAAAATTAGGAAGGAAAATCACCGAGAGAGTGAGGAATTTTTATGCCTCTCAAATTTCCGAAATCAATTGTGCTACGAAATGAATGCCAAATTTCTACTAAGAATCTAACTCTCTTTAAAATCGACTATCATCTTGACACAGTAAATAAATTCTCCCAATATCTGTGAAAATCTTTAGATGAAATATTCGAAAATATTTTTGAGGCTCCTCTAATTATTTTACTTGGAATTCTATAGATAGGCACGTTCTGAATATTCGATACCACAACCCCTTTGATGATGTTAATCTGCAAAGACAATAATCCAAAACAAAAAAAAAACTTGAAGATGGTAATTAACTTTCGGTTCCAGCCAAACTTTGAGGACTTCAAAAAGCTTCTTTGCGTTGGGAAACTAATCATCTGTCTCCCCAAGTTAATTGCTTCCGTTGCAATAATACGACCACCAGCAAAGTCCTCGAATTGAAGATTTCTGCTGGTTATTCTGCAAGGAAGGAGAACAACACCAATTTTATCCGAATCCAGATCGTAGATTAGTTATTTCAAGTTTCCGCACTGATGTGACAAGAACAACGAAAACCGGGAGCATCATTAATGAACACGGAGTGGCTTGAATTTATGAAACCTTCAGGAATTTTCATTATTATATGGAACTCCCCCCAGTTGAACATCTGTTACGTAATTTTGCGGGTGGAAAATTAAAGTTGAAAATGTAAAAAACGAATTCAGTCGGTCTAGAATACGGACTGTCGTTTTGCTATCGTCAGAAAGATTATTATTTCAGCTGCGAATGCTCAATCTAAAGTTTTTGAGGCTTTCGTTAGTGTCATAATTATAATTGGCTTCCATTCCATTTGATTTAGAATTGAATAAGTCGTTCTTTATTCGGAATTCTATTCAATGAAGTTGTCCTATAATTGCATTCCAACATTTCAGGAAATTAAAGAACAATCATTGTGCTCTTGGTTTTATATTAGTTTATTTCTATCGTGGCACTAAATGGTAATACTTTACATATTTGAAGTCGTTTTCTATGCCGACTGTACATGACTGTGATAATTCTCCGAAGTTATATTCTGATTGGATTTGTTACTGTGACTTTTTTACCCAACAGCAAGTGTTTGGAGAATTCCCCTCTAACTCATTATCGTTCTGCTTGTGTCGATATCAGGGGTAACTGAAGACTTAGAACTAGGATAGCTGGGATATTTATACCTCGTGTTCTACAAATTTGTGTTAGATGTTGTAAGAAGAAATCTCTCATTTTTGCAATTTATGGCTTAAGGTAGCGATATCTCACATTGAATAAGTCCGATTGGGTTGCAGTAGATGGAGTTATAAACATGAGATATCCTACTACAAAAATTTTTGTGACAGTTTTGTGATTCGTTGACTCAGTTTAGTTTGAGCTAGCATCAAAGTTGGACACTAGCAAAGCTAGGAACGTAAATAGTATTTATGGTCCTGATACTGTTACAGTTTTGGTTTTACGATTCCGTTTTGGTTATTTTGATATAACTCGCAAAGAAAGGCCAATTGTCGAAAATCTCGATAAAATCATGGACATTGCCGATTTCGATCATAATGTAAGCACTGGTTCGATGGTCCAAAAGCAAAAGATTGTACAAAAAGGAACCATTTGCATAAAGCTGCTTTCAAGAAGAAGCTCGATATATGGATTTCACACGAGTTGACGCAAAAAACCAGATGGACAGGTTTTCCATCTGCGAAACGCTGCAGAATCGTAATAAAATCAACCCATTTTTAAAGCGGTTGATGACTAGTGATGAACAGTGGATCACTTACGACAACGTCAAGCGAAAACGGCCGTGGTCGAAACGCGGTGAGCCGGCGGAAACGTTGGCCAAGCTAGGATTGACGGCCAGAAAGGTTTTGCTGTGTGTTTGGAGGGATTGACGAAGAATTATCTAATAAGAGACAAACCCCTACGGCACAACTGTTAACTTGGAACTGCACTGTCAACCATTGGACCCGTCTGGAGTGAGCAATTGTTCAGAAGCGGCCAGCTTTAGCCTATAGGAGAGGAATTGTGTTTCCACCAGGACAACGCCAGGCCACACACATCGATAATGACTCGCCAAAAGCTCCGAAAGCTTAGTTGGGAGGGCATCCACCATCTGTTCCTGTCCAGGGCGAGCCATTTGCTGGTGAAAAATACGTTTCAACAGAGGCTTCTGAAAATCGGCTGTCTCAATTTTTCGACTATAGGGACGAGGAATTCTATGAAGCACGTTTCCTGTTGATATAGGTTATGCCAGTCCGATATTTTGTTCATATATTTTATATTTGTAGATATTTTGTTCATATATTTTATATTTGTTGATGTTTCATTCACAGTCTTCGAATGTAGAAAATATCGTAGGTATCGTCATCACTTTCTATTTACGTATACTCTATTACCGAAGAGGACTGCTGATACTCAGATAATCACGCCAGAGCTTATCGGAATCTCAACACCTGCGTTTCTCGAATTGAAGTAAACAGGATTCACAATAATACCGCCAACTCTCTGCAATTTGCCGTGCCACCTCATCAACATGACGTCAGGACCGTACCTCTTAAAAAAAGTTGCAACCTCCTAAATTAGAAGCAAGAAAAACCTCCGGCGTGTTTACCCGAACGAGGTTCGTATACCGAGCCTCCATAAATATTCGGGCCATCTGCTCCTTCTTGTCCCAAACACTCGAAAATCGAACTCCGAATTAAATGGGATCCGGCCCACACGATATGCAAATATTTGAAACGGTTAAGTTCCTATCGCCATTTTATTCCGGGTTTCCTTCGATGGCGTCGAAATTTTTCTGGCTCCTCGACAGAATTCCAAATTATATAGGGGTGAGAACGACGCCTCCAGAAGTTTTTGGCACGAACGGCAAGTAGAGACGCAGAATTTCACGCTCGAAGGGACGAGATGTGTAGCCTATATTTTGTTTTTCTTTGTTAGGCAACGATCGAACTAACTTCTTTTGTTCCCTAATTCCGAACACAGCGAATGCGAGGTCTTGTCGTCGGTGTTTCTCTTTACATACGAAAAAGAAAGAAGACTGGCGAGCAGAAAAAACGGGCCATTTTATCATTACTTTTCAAATACATTTCTTACTTGTGAAATTCAAGGGAATCATGGAATTTCTCAAATTTTAGGAAAAAGATTATTGCCCAAAGGAAGACGAAACTTTTCATTCGATTTGTATAACATTGATAACTTTTTTTTTGGAGGAATCAAAAACTTAGCCAGCTCTGATTACGGCTTCTAAACGTCTTCGCATGCTTTTGATGAGCCTTCGAATATTGTCTTGAAGAATATTCTTTCATTTTTGACTAAGGGTTTTTCGGAGCTCTTGTAAATTATTTGGAGATGGAACCATAGTTTCTGCCTCACCTTCTCAGTTGGTCCCATAGATGTTCGATGGCATATGGTCCCTAAGAATTTCCTCTACGTACCTCACTGCAGTTGAAGATCTATATATAAAAAGCAACCCAGTGCGGCCCCTGAAGACAGTAAAAAGTACCACTGCACACTGAGCTCCTTACTAGTTTAATGTCTTCACTATTTTGCGTAGAAATTTATTTGTCCAAGAAGCATTGCTCGAAATGTGTCTTGCTTTCTCATCGCTGATCAGAAGTAAGGCTGTTTAGAGCTGTTTCAGTGGAAGAAACAGGATTTTTGTCCTTCTACATGTGAGAGTAGAGTGGATGAAATATGAAATTTTAACACTAGACTCCGGAGTCAAAATAAAAATGCCAGCTGAGTGCAAAACAGTCGGCGAAAGCCGTCGAAAGCGACCAAAATCTTAAACATCAGCTGGCAAGGTTATAGCTTGACCACCCAGCTTTTTCTCTAGATCTGATTATCAGTGATTACATCGCAGACCTCAAAAGAGTGCTCCAGGAAAAGAAATTCATCTCTAATAAAGAAGTGATTGCCGAGGATGGAGCCTATCTCGAAAACAAAGACTAACATTTTCACAGAAAATGTCTTGAAAAGTTAAGGAGTGTTGGAATGAATTATTCATTCTTGAAGATGACAATGATGACGAAAATTTTGAGTAGAAAAAAAAAAGTGTTTTTTTCTTTTTAGGCCGGGGACTTATTGGATGAAGTCTTATGAGTCGACTGATCGATAGAGCTGATATATTCGCCCAGTCAGTACAGATGAAATGTGTAACCTACCTTTTCGAACTGTCTTTTCTTCCCCTTCAAACTCCGAATATGAAAGATCGTCTTAGGATTTTCAGATGCGGATTTTAACGTGGATGTTCCCCTTCACATAAAAAGGCATAAGATTAAGATATAGTACTTTATATGGCTTCATCGATTAAGGGCAATGTTCCTTGCATGTTCGATTCCTCTGTCGTCTATATAGTTTCGAGATTTATATCAGATTCCTAGTTTATGTTACATCATCTGATGGTTTTTAAACACAACACTAATATCTAAAAACTTTGGTGATTTCCTGACAGAGTTGAAGAAAAAGGATTCTACTGGGTAGCCATTTCGATGGGTGCTTCAGATTGTCATAATATTTTTAGATGCTCGTTCTCTGAACCGATCGCACCTTCATGTTTGAGGCAAAAACGAGTATTTGGATTATCTCTCCATCATCTATTCATCATTTTTGATAACGCTAAATAGGTACATCAAACATATAGATAAAACATGTTTATCCTCGACAGATATGATAAAACATTGTCGTTCTATGAATCTGACGTGAAGATAAATATCACCGCAGAAATATTGATGCGTGCGGTATATTCACCTTCATTCCACACGTTACTGCAGGACAGTGTAAATATTTGAGTAGATAAATCTACATCGGTAACAGGTTGATTGGCTTAACGACCAACAGGGTTATTTTATGTAATGACCTCATTCTAAACGATGGTTTAGATATTTAGAGGTGGAAGAAGCTGCATGACTAATGGTACCTACATTATATGAAATTATATGATTATATGCTGAAGGATTTATGGCCGGATTGTTCAAGAGTCAGAAAATTCCGGGCATTTCACTCATGGTCTTCACCTTTTCAATTTTTTTTTTCAGAAAATCAAAGTTCAAGTTCAGAAAAGGGAACATGTATTTCAGATTAGCAAAGTGTAACTCAGAAAAGGAAAATTGGGTTTCTGATTAGTTAATTTGATTTTAGAAAAACGAAAGCGATTCAGATCAGAAAGTTTGCATTCAGAAAATCAAGGTTGTAATTAAAAAAAAATGAATTGAATTCAAGAAACAGGAAATTGTATTTCAGAAAACGAAAATTGTATTTCAGAAATTATCAAATCAAATTCAGGCAATGTAATTATGTAATTCAGAACAGTACCGAATGTACCAGTATAATATGCAACACAGTCATTACACCGTTGAACTTGCGAAAATAGCATCAAGGTTAACCCCTGTTGGTATTGAGCCTTTCTGTGGGTCTTGAAAAGACCAATGCAAGGCAACGGTCCAACAATGGGAGATGAACAATAGAATAACTCTCTGGAGGAATACTCCTGGTCTTGCTGAGGCATAGAAATTTGTGGTGCTTTCACCGACCTATACCAGGAAGCTCTTGAAGCTACCACGAGCTGAGCTTAGTGCTGATAGGACACTGTCGGTGCAAATACCTTTTGTACCTCATGGGTAAGTCAGCAGATGAGATTTGCAGGCTCTGTGGATAGAAAGTAGAATTATCAAATCTGAATTCCAATTAATATTTTCTGAAATCGATTTTTCGTTTTCTGAATAACATATTGATATTCTGAAATACAAATTACCGTTTCTGAATTACATATTGCTATTCTGAAACACATATTACCGTTTCTGAATAACAACTTCCTATTATAAATCACAATTTTCATCTTCTGGAATTCAATATGCTTTTCAGAAATATATTTCACACTATCTTGATTAAAATTCGAAAAGGAGATGCGGTATTTATACTTTCTTCACCTTCACTTCGGACAGGTTTAGTTTGAGTGTTATCATTTGCCGGTAAACATACGCTGTAAACTAATGGTGTTTCTTTTCTGCTGTTTTGGTCATTCTAATGTTTGAAAATTTCTATTGGTTCTATATTCATTCTCAGATATTCTCTTAATATGACCGTACTATGCCGGTGTTGGTCAATTGACAATGCCAGCGACGGTACGACGTCTATATATTTATGAAAATTTCTTCAGTTCCAGTAGAGTAAAGTAAAGTCGCAAAATATTCACTTGCCAGTTGTTCTCTTTGACTTCCTTTGAAGGAGACCAAAACTCGACCTATTTTCATTGGAACGATCGAGCCTATATTATATCAGTTTTGCTAACTGCTTTTTCCACTTGAAAACTTGGAATAGTAAAGACAAGCCTTCGGAAGTATTTATGTTTTTGAGATTAAGATATTGTGTCCTTCAGTGAGGGCATGTTTGATGAGTGCAGATTCATCCGTTTGGTTTAAACAACACCTCTCGTATTCGAATGCTTTTTTTCGATGTTCTAATGTAAATTTTTCCACAATTCACAAGGTATCCTATATCTGCCAGTTCCAGAAATCGGATTAATTAATCGACAACACCGCTCGTATTCGAATCCATTGGAACAACAAAAAATTGTTGTTTCTATGTAAACTTTTCTGCAGTCACAACATATCCTATATCCGTCAGTTCCAGAAATCGGATCAATTTCATTCTTAACGCATATCAAGACTTTTTTAGTTTTGTGTTTGTAAATTGTCTCTATGTTCCATGTATTTTTAAAAGATCATCAATTTTGTCGGTTGCTGATGGTACACCATACCATTTTGCTTTTTGGCCCCATTCTTTCGTTTGATTACAGAATTTCAAGATAACTGGACTCATAAAAAAGAAAGCTGAGCCAGAAATATGAAAATGAAGGTTTTAAGCGTGTTAGGTAAATCAGCTGAGACCAAATCGCCGATCGTGTTTGAGTAAAGTTCAAGATACATTTCGCCTTCGATGCATGCATATTATAAACGAAAATACCGAATTAGATTTCTCCGAATCGCCGAATCGAATGGAACGGCTTCAACGTAAATATTCATTTATCGTCTACGATCGGATAACGATTATGCTGTTGCGTTTTCATAGACGGTTTGTCGGTCTCTGAATTCCCCTTGGAATATAAGTCCATTGAGACAAACGATAGTATTCGCGATTTTCAATAATTCGTAGAATTATTTCGGGTTTCATCTCGATATAACACTATTATTTTCTCCCCTAAAATAATAAGATATATTTATCCTTTAAAACCATATATTCACATGTATGAGCAAAAAAAAATTTATGAGAGGTAAACGATATGTCCAAAATATTCTGAATGATTCCTTGATATTCTCTATCACTATTAACTATTTCTTTAACGCACCTTCAATAAACAGTCATAGGATGTTATTTAAATCGTCAAGATATATTAAAATGACCTAAGCTAAGTGATATACGATACCCAAAACACACCAATACTCGATTCAACAGAGATTATTGGGAGGTAAAGTACCAAGTGCAAAAATACGTCATTGGAGAATATGTAAATACTATGTACCTTCTTCGATACTATAACACAATGCCACATTTTTATACAGGTTGATTCACGAGTAAACAGACAAATGAAAAGTGTGAGTAAGAGACAAAATGATTTCCAAATACCCCCACATGGGTATTTTAAGTGACCTTGATTTCGATATATGTGGTCACTTCTTTTTTGCTAAACTTTTCGAATTATAGATGGATATGAATATTCCTCATTCAGGTTGAAAATATCACTTTGGTCGAGTAAGAGGACTTGACCTCCGAAAGTGTCAATAACATCGCAATTACAATGAATTTTGTCGATGAGTTTGGTTCTTATGATGATACTCACCCTGTAGCTTTCTGAGGAATAGCAAAAATTATTTTGTCCGTACTATCCTACTCTACCTCTGTGAGAGTATGTACAGTTACCCTCGGGACACCCTGTAGGTATATATATCCGAAGATTTAATTTGTAGCTATATCATAAAAAGGAAACAGAACAACAACAAATAGAAGACAGAAATATTACGAAGTAGACCATTAGGTAAACCAAAGGACAGATAGAAGATGAGACGTTTAAGGAGAGTGATAAACATATCCAGACATAAGATGATGCAAAGAACCGATACCTTAAAACGTATGAGATAGGATTTCGTCGTATTATATCGATAAAATGATCGCTTCCAGGCTCAGTCAGGGGTAGTTACCCCTCGAAGACATCTATAAAACCCAGAATCTAGAAATAAACTGTCTTATCTATTTGTCGACCTCCAGCCATTGTAGGGAATCGATTCTTCATCGGCACCGACGTTAAAACGTGCTTTATAGAAATAAAGGACGTTCCGGCGACAAATCCGATGAAGGGACTCAGGAACGGATCCTCGAGTGGAATTAAATAGTCCTGGTTGAGGCGCAGTTCTTCGTTTGGATTGATTAACGGCTTTCCCTTGTTTCACTAGACTCCATACGGGTGGTTGGTTATTTATAGAGGATTTTACTTCGAGAAGACCCTAATGGGAAAGTGAAACTATTGGAAAACTTTAATACGTTCCGCTTGTTTTATTCGAGTTTATAGGTAAGCCCTTTGGGATGTACGTCTCTCTCACAATTTTGCAACTAAAGTGAATTTGTGTTATAACTCTTTTACAGCTCTTCTTTTTCCTGAACTTTTCAATTTATTATTTTTTAACTATATATGAGATCGAAGACAAGAATATTTTGAATAAGTCAACCAGTTAGGTTGGAGAGCCATGCAATCAAAAGAAAAATATTGGTATTGAGGAATATGCAGGTTCAGGAGATAACAAGTTAACTTTTCATACTTTCAATATGAATATTTGTTCATTCAAAATTCAGACTTTATTGTATACTATTATGAATAGCAGAGATACCGATACAGGAGAAATTTTGAGCACTTGTTTCTCGAACGGAGCGCAATATAATTTCTTCATGATATCCGTCTTTTTAGAATTTTAAGCCAGTGCTCTATTCGAAATTTTTTTTATACAGCGGCTCAAAAAGGTCAATAAATTAAGTTTATAAATTTGATCAAAAAGAGTAGGATGCTCCAACACCAACATAGGAATTGAATGAGTGTAATTTTTTTTATGTTTCCCAACAACATCGATAAGACACATAATCAGCACCCAACTTCAAATCGAATAGAGATGGTATGGATCGAACAGAAATGCACCTATCGAATCGAAATCATTTTGAATATGATTCTTTCTCAAGAAAAATTACTATGGATATCCATTGTGAATTACATTTGGCAATTGAAGAAGAATTTGATACAGATTAATAAATTTGAACGCGATAGTAGTGAAATATTTCGATTTCTCAGATTACGATTCGATTCGTTCGTTTCTATTGAAGATGATTTCGAAAACAAAAAAGGCAACAGAGATGAAAATTCTCAGACGAATTTCGCAATAATCATTTCATGACAACGACCAGAATAAAAAAAAAGGAAAGTTAAATAGAAAATATTAGCGGAAAAAAAATACACAGGAAACAATAACGGAATCAGCATATCAACAGAATGACAACGAATAAAATTTACTCGTGAATTTAATTTGTTGTTGTTATCCACTAACGTAGCTCTCAAGAGTTTTGGTACAAATTTCTTCATTCAATGTTAAGAAGAAAACATGGTTATACGATAATTTTTCAGAACGGCCATAATTGACAGTTTTATAAATAACAAAATTTCATTTTTAATGAAATGTAAATGTCCCTGGTCTTCAACTATATCCAGCCTCTTGGGTACATCTCACATCAAGCCTAGGACTGTTTGCACATTAAATCTCTCGAATTTCAATGAAACTCCTGCAACTCAATTGTTACTAATTTTCCGCTCTTCAGCCTTCATTAAGTATATACTATTCTAGACAAAATAGCCCAGAAATCTTCAATTGACTGAGTCTAAGTAGATTTGGGTGTATGTTGGGAGCATTCAACCAAGTCCAGCCAAATCGTAATATCATCTTCAACATAATAATCGATAGAGTCAACCAATAAAAAATGTTGATAATTGTGAATTGTCTAGTTGAATGTCTAGGTGTATTTTCGGAATTATTCATGGCATGGTTTACTACGAAACATTTTGATTTTCAAGCAATCGAATTACTATTATTAGGAATCTGCTCAACTAGATCATGATTTCGACTCAACTATTTCTAAGCCATTACGACGCCATCGAATTTGTGCAGTGGACTGTTATTCCAATTCTTTCCAAAGCCGACTAGATTTTTTGAATTTTTAAATTTTTCATACAGTTGAAATTTGTGCACAAACTTTCGAGACAAAGGCCAGACCGATTAGACACTTAAGAAAACATAGTGAAACAATATATGAATGGAAACGGAACCCATTGAGGAACAAGCTTCAGTCTTTTTCAGAAGTAGAAAAAAGTTCTCATCACTGATACGGGTACTTTTTTGTGTCCAACAAATATAGAATGAGTCCATTACGTGGACGACCTTTCGCAGTTTGACTTTCTTTTAACTGGAAAGTCACAAAACCAAGATCCAAAGCCAATTCGACGTTCGACGATACGGAGCGAGAGACGGTTTCAACGGCCAGACAAATATCAAAAGACAGGGAATTCAAGAGCACCGCCTCGGTAAAACTCTGTTGTATAAATATACTGAAACGATCCATGGAATGGAGATGAAGTTGTTATCTCCGGGATATCTCTAGGACGTGACATACAACGCTTACGTCTTATTCGGTATCTTCATTGTTTGATATAACAATATCCGAGAATTTGGATGGAATAATATTTCTCCATGCGCATATTTGGCTGTTCCTAGGAATAAGAGATAGTGAAATGATATAGGATATCCGCAGGATGTAATAAAATGATGCGAACAGCAGATATTTGATTTTATAGGCGATTCACGCGCTCACTGAAACTGAGGAACTGCATTTTCATGCAATGGTTTGATAACTCCCCGTAAATCATATAAATCAACATTAAGTTTATCGCACAGAGTTTTCTGAACATATTGAACGTTTTTCCGGTGATAATAGTATAATATTCAACTAGTGGTAATGTTGATCATAACTCACGCAGATGAAATTTGTAGAACGAGCCGCAGGCGAGTGCTGTAATTCATCAAGTGAGTTATGACCATTACCGCAAGTGAATTACTAGCCATCTTTTCCGTTTTGTTATAGTGAATTATAGTAGTGAGTTATTATAACTCACGTTGTTTGTTATTTGATACTATTTATTGCTCAAAAGCAGTTGAATAATGAATATATAATTCAAAAGGCGTAGATAAAATCCATTATTCAAGGAGCAAATTTCAAATACACATATCGCTAAAATTCTTAGACTCCCCTCGTAAACTCTAAAGCGAATATTCATCAGGATGGTTTTATGTAATTTATCTACTCCCATTCAATTAAATATTCATTATTCAACTGCTTTTGAATAATTAATAGTACCTATCTATTAACGAATAATGTGAGTTATAATAACTCACTGCTATAACTCACTATAATAGATCGGAAAAGATAGCTCTGTGCTTCTATACTTCTGTGCTGCTATTCGGTTGGCCGAAAGGGAATATTCCGTTAATGTTATTGAGGGGAGGAATGCCAATTTGATAATTTTGACATTTAAAGGTAACTTTTGGGGTTTGTCAATGAAGTCTTCCCTTATTCTTCTATTTTAGGAATTATTGTTATAGTCGTAGATAAAGTATAGTATTCAACTTGCAGTAATGGTCATAACTCACTTGAATTTCATCTGCGTGAGTCATGATCTACATCACCGCTCGTTGAATAATATACTATTAATCTTTACTTCAATGTCTCTTCATGTCTTACACATGTGCTAGACCTACAAAAATGTATACAAAAACAATTCCTTCTAATTTTCCATACACAAGTTAAAAGTGTAGCATGCTTAGGTGATTATTGTGTTTTTCTTTGCAATGATGTCAAGTAATAGATTATCAGAGTTCAATAGACCAAGAATAGAGGCTTTGCCTTTGCCGAATAAGTGCATTTGTATCAGGAAACTAACAGCGTTCACCGGAGACGTGGAACTTGGCGTCATAGTTTAACTAATGCAAGAGAAGATCGGTATCTAGCAGAATATGTTCGTTGAAATAGAACCATAATAGTCTCAGCTGTCCGAACTCATTTGTGAAGAACGCTTGTTCGCTTAATTTCGCACTATAACAATATAACGGAGACTTGCTAGAGCCGATTTGCGACCCAGGAGACCATTAAGAATATCCAGGTTACTTCCCAGACTCTTGTCCGCTTGTCTATAAAGGGTACAGGAACACAGAAACTGACTGATGTGTGAGACGAAATCAGAATTGGTTTAGCTAGTTATAGTCGGCGACACAGAGTTTGGAGAGTGTCACCTGTGTCAGGATCAGTAATGATTTTGGGAGGCATCATGCATGATCGTAGTACTCAGCTTATTCCTATTCTTCTACTTGATGAATGCAATTCAATTTAATTTCATCGAGTAGACTCATTGAAGCTTTATAATATATAATATCATGATGAAATTCATGAAGAATTCTATTGTGATGAAAGAACTCAAATAAATTTTCATTGAGAGTCCCCAAGAAGAGGAAGGAAAAGAAAGTTTTTTCAAGAGCTATCCCACTGGAAATTCAAATCCTAAGTGGATAATACCGAGTTCAATGAAACTTGCCCTATTACAAACAAGAAAAATTTGAATTAACATGTTTCGAGTGAAGTAAAACAAATAAAAGTTTCAGACGCTTTCCAGTCAAACAGACCAACTTCGTACTGTAGCACGCGAAGACGTCTCGTCACACGAAATGGTAAGGGACGCTATTGAGTTTGCATGAATTCAACCCTTATTAAATTGCAAATTTGGGGACATATTTCTGGCTACAACACAATTGAATTTGGGGAAAAACGGAAAATATGATGATTGCCAACCGATACCCCAAATATCCTATTCTAATATAAACTTTTTCAATGGCCATTCAGACAAATGGAATTGACAATAGTGGACGCAAAAGGAAAATACGATTTTTCAATGAAGATGAAGTTTAGGCTGAGTTTATGATATTTTTATTTACATTTACGTTCGTTTCACCAAACGAAAATTTAAAATAACTAAAACTGTACAAATTGGGTAAACGGTTAACAAATTGAATAACAGAATCAACATAAAGACAGACGTACGCTTCGGAATTTTTCTATTTAGTAATACAATTTTTCCTCATAAGTGCGTTATAGTTCCAGAAAATCACTGAATTTACTCACCACTTGTATATGTACTTCACAAAAAATGCAATTGAGGAACTTCTAACTAACTAAACGTAACTATTTCTCTAGTTAGGATTCACAGTGAAAATAATTAGTTTAGGTAGTCAAAGATTTTTTTTCTTGTTGTTCTTATGAACTTCATAAACAAATCGAAATTTACAATTGAAATAACAATTTAAAATATTTTAAATTTATCCTTACTACTCAAATTCAAATGGTTCTACTCAAATTCAAATTCAAGTTAATCGAGTCTACTTGATGAAGAATATTCAATATAAATATAAAAAAAATGAAAAATGAAAAATTCCTTCACAATAATATATCTTTATGATATTTTTGCTTTATTTTTGTCTTGGAATACAATTCTATTTCTGAAAATGACAAAATTAATAATCACCCAACGAAAATTCAAAATAACTAAAACTGTGAAAATTTAGTAATTACAGTGTGAATTCACAATCTTACAACTTGTATATTCATTAAACATTTGAGGACACAAGGCTAACTGGAGGAAATATTTCTCCTGCCCAGATTTACAGAAAAAACCATCTGAACACCAAGTCATAGATCACCTTTCCTACTCTTCTGTGAAATGGATATACAATTCGGAATTTACAATTTTAGAGAATTCAATTTTATCTTTTGGTTGATCTTTACTTTAATCAATGAATGATTACTTAATATCATAAAAGTTATTTGACCTTTCTATTTTATGTGCATTCGTTCGAAAAAATGTTACACCCCTTGAAATAATTGCTCAATGTATTCTTTTTTCACTAACGTAGAATTTCCTTTTGTGCGTCGATAATATGTGTGACAGATCTTGGAAATTAGTATTACCAATATCGTACTTCCTCCAAAATTACAGTCACAATTACTCTATAATCTATATACTTATTCGACCTTTTCCTAGCATGTCTATGTCGTTTCAACCTTATTTGCTTCTACGGACACGCCTATGTAGGAAAAGGACTGTGGTTGTATACCTGCCATATATTTAATGATTCAGTAGACGTCATGATATCGATCCTGGGAAGTTGGCTCTCCCCATTTGTTCCAGTCCGCTTCCAGGAAGTCCTACGGGAATATGGAACGTCACGATTTAAGTGTGGTCGTGAAAATAGTTACGCTATTATACGATTCAGCCTGAAATTTGTTGTGTGCAGCAGGATGATAATACTATCATTCTCGGAAGGCGGGAGATATCGTGTACCTCGGGTATAGTAATACATATCTTCATAGTTACGTTCATGAACAACGTGAACCTTCTTCCTCGATATCGTTCAAATTGTTTTTCAGCTTAATACGATAACAATCGATTTGAATGTAGAAATATGCAGGTGGAACAGATAGAGGGCTTATTTCGAAATCTCATGACATTATGTTCAACAGAGCAATATGAATTTTTCATCAATATGGAAATGAAAAAATTATAGTTCCAACTATATTTCCCCCGTCTTGATTTTCATCAACTGAGAAATGTGAACAGATTCAAAAAAGAAATAAAAACATGGCTTTCAACAGAGAATCGTTACATGTTCCATAGAGTGATCAATTCTAGAACAAAACATTGTAGTGAAAGTTATGAAAGCCCAACAGGGTGTAAAAGCTGCTCCCTCTTAGTTGAGATTTAACTTGGCAAATCTAGACTGAAATCAGCCGAATGCAGAAATCACCGGCTGAATTAGGAATCTTTATAAATTCACAAACATGTACCTACCATCGATAAAGACGATACACACCCGATAATGAAAAAAAAAAAATACCGATGATGAGAAAGAAAATGATGATTTGAATAAGAATTGAAAACGTATAGATGGTGAAATTGTTCATTTTGGTTTTGTTTTTGAGTGAATTTAATTTTGATTTAAAATAGCTGTACACAGTTTTCATTGAATAACTGCACAGTATTTGTGAGTTTATTTGTAGTTTTCGAACCAATAAACTTATTATTATTATTATCAATCACCAATGCTCAGTTTTCAATTACAAATGGTTTCTAGATGGAAAAACTGTATGTCAGCAGTTGTCCGCGGTTGTCACCCCAATACCTTTGATAACAAGTGACAACAGTCTCATGGAAATCGTCTTGCCAAATACCATTCAATTTTCGTAAAAAAAAATTAAAAAACACAATGCAAAGTAATTATTTTCAATGAGAAGCATTTTTGCAGGTGCCAAAAACCTCGTCTTCTAGCTGTAGATTTTTGGATTTTTGTTGCCATCAGCACTTATGCTTCTTGTTAAAATACGTGTAATACTTAGCAACTTGTTTTTTCGATTTCTTCGGAGAAACTAGATGCCCTTATGATATTACTGTTGAGGAGAGCACTGGAAGGATGGACGGAATGATTTTGGTTTCCTTCTGTGGGTTGTGGTTCTTATGCAGTGACTATCAAGTAGTTCACGGTCAAGGACAATTTAGGGAAATGAACGAACGGGGTAAAAATACGTATTCAATTGATTACAACCCACTAAAATAGTTTGAAGAAGATGATAATTTATCTGATCGATTCTTAGGGTCGCTGGACACTTGGGTCGTTGCGGTTCGGTCGCAGGTAGTTTTTCGCCGGTCTCGTGCACAGATGTGAAAATCTTCAATCTTCTTGTTGTCGGTGCAAGTGTTGCACATATGTTGTAGTTGTAGTTTCTCGTAGTCCAGTCTGAACTCAATTGAATTATTCGCCCTGAAATACCGAGTTTTATGGTCATTCAGGCTGTTTTCCATTCGACCGTTAGCAAAGCCTTTCTACGGATCCCTTAGGGGTGTGGTTTTGATAATCCTAAGTTTGTATACCGAATTATTCAGTTCTCGGACTTGGAATATTTTCGAAGGAATCGATAGATTCCCTACACTTCCAATCATAAATTTTTGTATTTGACCGTTTTGATCCATATATTATCAATATAGGAGCTGAAAAATTGAGGGTCAAATGATGAAATTGAGCACATATATTGCTGCGGTGATATGAAATATAAGGTCATAAACACTATGATTATGAATTTTTGAATATTGAATTGAAATTTTTGACCGAATTATAAATCTACCGCTCTAGCTTGATGAAAAAAATATTCCCACCTTCATTCCAAAGTGATTGTTTCTCTAGTAATGACATTTTTCGCCTCTAAACAAATAAATATATAGATAATTATCATTATGTATCCTTGATATTTCAAAACAAACCTGAAAAAATTCCTGTTTTGTTCAAACTTTCTCTACCATCAACGCCTTCAAAACTTAAAATAGCATCTAATTATATCGCTTCATGATGCTTTTCCATTAGATAGAAACCAAATAAATCAATAATATTTTCATTCAATTCAACCAAGTCAATAGCAGACATTTTCACACCAAACTTTACAACCTCCGCCCAAGTTTTCGCAGGATATAGGAAATAAAATTTTCAGAGTCAATTATTCGAGAATGAGAACTCTCGACTTCCCTGACTTTCCTGACTTCCCTTCAAGTAATCCATCCCGAGCCCTAAAAGCGAACACCCCAAACTCTTGAAGGAGTCACTTTGAACTCTGCGCGATGCAAATCTTGTATAAATTATGAACCTTGCCGTCTGCACAATCAAACAAAATAATTTTCTCCTGATCACTGAGCTCCGACAGAGCCTGAATATTCTAATTAATTTTAATTCATCGAACCAGGGATTGGGCCGAAACTTGAGAGCTGATTTATCATTACTCCTCGAGAAACATCTGGTAGGGGAAGTACCTACTCAGATCGATTAATCTCCTCAGTAGGTCCCATTTTGAAGGATTAGGCAACTGTGAGCAAAGTTACCGAGAAGTTGGCCGATTTTGTTTCCTGAAATGAATTATACACGTTGTGCGAGATATCAAGACTGGGGATTAATTTTGTTACGAAATGTCGAATTTTCTACGTTGGAAGACACCTGCGGCAGATTAATCTTGCCTTCAGAATGAACGAATTCGAGGCGTTCAAAGCGGGAATAAGGTTCTGTATTATCTATGTAGGATCCAGTTTATTGTTCCCTGTAAATAATTGAGATGGTCAACCGGATGCTTGGAGACCTATTAGTCTTTTCAAGTGCCAAGGGCATGACAAATTCAATGAGTTTACAGGGAACGAATTGTTATTGTACATAATGAGAAAAGGATGTGTCATTCTTCGGGGTGTCGAAGAATGTCATATGTCGATTGTAAAACTTAAGAGTTATGGGGTTGGGAAAAGTTTCAGAACAAGACGATTATGCCAGATGGGTTACATCTGTTTTCTCAGGCTCTAGTCCTTCTAGAATATTCGATTCCCAGGAATCCGCGAAGATCTTTAGGGGCGGTACGGCAAAAGATTTCATTGGACTAGAAGGATGGTACTTTCCTCTAAGGGTGAGGCCAAAACGAAAAGAAGGGATATTCGAGACAGGGTAGTTCCAATCGACAGAGAAGACAGTTCAGATTAAACCGAAGACGTGTACAGACGGTACAGTTTAACTCAAATCAACGACGAGAAATGATCAAGTTCGATCGGTCAACTTAAGACGTACGACGTAAAGACGGTTCGCGGACTAGATTAAGACGAGTCGCGAACAAATCAAAGACGAGACGACCGAAAACTTGAAGTACGACGAAGACGTGATAAACGAAGACGTTTCGAGTAATCAACAAACGAGTTAAAGACGAAATTCAGTACCGTAGTGAGAAACTTGTAATTAAGATCTTCTCAATTCTGAGTTTGTACTGTATAATTGTGGCTTTGTAAATAGATGTAAATAATTCAAAAGAGTTAAATTATTACAAATCCAACAAGGTCACGGAGAAAAAGACGAAAGGCCAGGTAATCGAATCATACCTCTAGACGATCGATTAACCAAGCCTACATCTACTCACTATATTTCCTTGATCCTGAATCTAGATTTTTAGAGTGTTATTCAACGAGAATGAAACAATTGAAATATGTACCTGCGATCTTGTGGATGTGGGCACATAAATATTTCTTGAAGGGGGAAAAGTACATACACATATCGCCAAAATTCTTGTACCCCCTCGTTAATTGTGGATGGTTGTTTGTACATTTCTTTTATTTTTTTTCACATGTGCAGACATACAGAAATAAAATATGTATCTAATTTTATATACATTAATGTTTTAAAAGTGGTTCATATCGATTGAGCCTGTTAGTGAGGTTTTATTTTCAATTATGCTTTGCAAGAGATTGTCAGTGTTCAATACAGCAAGAATAGTGATTATGAATTTTGAGGGTCTGTGGAACCCTTAAATCGTGTTATCCGAATAGCGTATTTTTAACAGGAAACTTACAGCGTTCATTGGAGACGTAGAACTTAGCGTCATAGTTCAACTAATTCAACAGAATATTGGTATCTAGCAGGATATGTACGTTGGAAGCGAACCATAACATTCTCAGCTGTCCGAACTCATTTAAGAAGAACGTTTGGTCGCCTAATTTCCCAGTACCACAATACTGCTAAGACTTTTAAGAGCCAATTTGCGACCCAGGAGACTATTAAGAATATCCAGGTTACTTCCGTGTCACATAGCCGCTCGTCTACAATTGGCACTTTACCACTCAACAAGGAGGATACACCGAATATTAATGCATTTTAGCTTTCGTTCTAAAGTGGTTTCCTTCTTCATTTCAGTTTCTGGTAATCTTTGTATTATGCACTATTTTTCGTTTGTAATTTTTTCTTGATCACTTAAGATTTGATTCAACCATTGCATCGGTTCATAAACTAATTAAATATACTTTATAATACACTTCTTGACTTATATTAATAATGTCTCATTGCGACAAAGATGAGGGGTCCAAGAATTTTGGCGATGTGTCTACATCATATTGTTCATTATCCAAATTTCTGATATTGACTGATTTTGAAACATTCATTTTGAATGAACGAACACTCGTATTTGCCTTCAATCCAATATTTTTTATAAATGGGTGTGGATTGAACAAAATCATATACTTGGGAAGCAGAATAACTGACAGTCTAGGCCCAGACATCGAAATAAGATCATAGTAAAATGCTATTTGAGCGAATCAATAGACTACAAAGTAACGCATTCTCGAACATAAAACTACATCATTAAATGAATTAATGCTCTAAATAATCTGATCTTCCATATGAAATGGAAGCCTGGACACTCAAATTGGCAACTCTGATGAGGCGCATCGAAGCATTCGAAATGTTTGCCGAACGAGAGGGTGATAGACAGTGTTAATGCAGATAGAGAGCTATTAACATCTATTACAAGGTGGAAAACGCCCTACTTCGGACACGTGTTGAAGGGTAATTAGTATCAATTACTCCAGTTGATCATAAAGGGAAAACTAGGTGGAACACTAAGACCAGCAAGGAGACACTATTCCTAGATAAAGACTATAAGACACATCTTTTGATAAGTAGGTCATTCCTTTTAAAAAACCACAATTTTTTTCGTGTTACTAAGTCCCGTTGAAACCTGTGATTTTGATGTCCAAAACTTCAGCTTTCTTGGATTTGAAGTTCCGAAGTGATGATTTTCAATTGGAACTATGTTTCAAAAAAAAAGGAGTACAACAATGTGCAGGGTTCTATTTGAAATATCGAAGTTGTTAGTACTTTTTAATATAAGCGGCAACCTCGCAGCGCGGAAAATATTTTAGATCGATAGAGCAGAGTTTCCCACCCCAGAAATCAAATTTCCAATAAATCGTACTTTCTGTTCTCCGTAAAAGTCCAGGGTACCATCGATCGTGGCCATCCTGTATACCTCTATAGTCTATATACTTCAGTGGTCTCATAGGGCGTGAACGAACTAGCGCATGAAAGCTTCAGTGCTTTTCCTGTAATTATGTTACATATCAAATTGACGCCACAAAATCAGCCGATTGCAAAAATGATTTCGTAGGTATGGATCATTTTTGAAAATATTTTTTTTATCTTCTAGTTTCACAATCTCTGCGAAAATGTCTATTTGTGTTTTTATCGTTGTTTAACAACTGAATAGTCAGTTTCAATTCCATGTAAACAAGTAAATTTTGGGATATTGTGAAAACAACATTTCATATAGCTTCAACTTCTAAACTATTGGGTAGATTCGACTCACTAATGAACCGGCATATTCAGACGTTTAAATTTATCTAATTATTTCAAGTATTTCATGTTTACGGATAGAGGAAACCATAACAAATTTACCCTCTATAGAAATGGCGGAACCCAGCAACAAGGGCGCAAAAATATGAACTAATAACAACCCGAAATTCTCAATGAGGCATATTCGTGAATATTTATTCCAACAACATCCACCATGAAGTCGGAGATGAATTCATTAACTTTGTTCCTTCTTGGTGCACGATAAAATTATTACGAGTTTACTCACAGGTAAAACAAGTATTGGGATAATGGAAGTATCGACTTGTATCAACAACGTTATTAGTGATACATGAGCGGAAAAGTTAATTTAATGAGTAAATATTGGACGTTGAAAGCTTGGCAACAGCACATTTCCTTCCATGTTACCAGTTGAAGTCTACTAAATATGAGGGGAATTAACCACCTCAGGTAATTCGTGCAATGAGTTTCAAATACGAAATCAACTCTTAGAGTCTCCAGAGTAAATTTGCTTTTGAAGATTGATATCTCAGAAATCTATTCGAAGAATTGGAGTTAGCGAAGGATTGGGTAAACAATGGAATATTACATCAGCAGATTCCAGTTAAAACCTGCTCGAATAAGAAATACCTCTCACTAGTTAATTAAATATATTGAAGTAATTTTTGCCGGTTATTATTCGAAAAGTTTCGTCTTTACACTTCTTGAACTTTTAGGTGTCAAGAAGAGAAAATGATTTGAGTTGTTGGCGTATACATAATGATATGAGATCAGTAAATTTGAAGTCAATCTTCATAAATTGTAATTTGGTACTTGTTTGAATTTTTAAGATTTTAGGCTGGGTTCTAATCACAAAATAAAATTTTGAGAATCAAAATTAAGAATTAATTTTTTTTTGAAGAACAGTCGACTCAACTAATCCTACAACACTTATCTTGAATTTCTTGGTTTTACTATCGTCGTATATTATCTAATGAGCTCTAGTATATTCTGCACCAATTCCGTTTCAATTTAATCAACCAGAATAACCTTTTTCTCAAACAAGATTATCCAAATACTGATTGAATGTCTTGAATACTATTTATCGTTTTTGCTTTGAGTTCATTCAAATTGAATATCAGTCTATATAACTCTCAATTTCTTGTCGAAAACTTGCGCTCGTATAGCTAATAATCAAACTATAATAAAACTGAATTCCTCTCTTTATGAATTTCTATTTGACGTCTCTCTTCTAAGGTTTTTTCTGCTCTCGTGAATTTTAATATTGCCTTTTGCTTTGGATGATCCCATTCTTTATCTTATCAATCAAATCTTTTCCTTTTGTGCTTCACTCAATTGAATTTTCACTATCAAAACTTAATTCTAAATAACATTATTTAAAATCATATCAACTTTTAACGAAATATGATTCTAATTTTGAATTTATGTTAATTTAGAAGTAAGAATCAAGTTCGAAGAGAAACGTATTTGAGAATTTCTGTTTTAATTTTGAATTGGAAAGTAATCAATAGGTTTTTTCCTATTCAAATATTTATTCTAGAAAAACTATAACAATACGTACTACTAAGTACCGGCAATTAGTAATCAAATACAAACCTGAACTATTCATCAAAATTTATTGTGTCGTTTTCGATGAGGCTCTTTTCCGAAATTATAAACTCAAGTGTAATACAGTGAATAGGAAAACTTAAAGAGAATATCGAAAACAACTCAAGATTTCTGTCATCACAAAACCGATAAAGTTGATAATTTCGATGAAGATATAAAATAGCAATTTCCAACTTCGTAGAAAATTTCCAGCTGATCACATCATCAGAACAACAGAAAATTCTGGTATAATATTTGAAGAAAAAACTTATATTCCGTGATCTAATCTGGTTAAGATTTTGCGTGTTTATATAGGATATGAATTTCTTACTGATAGCGTCGTCAAAATCATAGACAATTTAGATTTTATTGTAACGTGAACTTATTGTCTATTGGGCCTTTGTCAGAGCTATTCTCGCCATTAGTCGTCCTAGTCTACAGCTCGCTCTCCAGTTCTAGATTTCTAATGAACTCCAGTATCTGGAATGGTTTCAAGGAGGTAACTAATTTACTTCTACAAGTCTCTCATCCAAAGCATTTTTTGCGTTGGCTAGCAATGGAGAGGAATTTCATCACCAGATGATCTGGAGTTACTTCCTTCTCCCCGCAGAATTGGTCGCATTCGTTGTTTTCTTCTGGACTAATTCTCATCATGAGGTACTTCCTGTTAGGCATACAGTGGGGAGGTGTTGCATATTCTTGATAAGATCCAGATATTTATTCGATTCTATATTATCGGAGTTTCTGGAATGATCCAATCCAGGAAGATTTCGTCAAAGTGTTTCTCTTTCGGTTTTTTTTTCCAAAAACTTTTTCTTGTAGGTAACTTTACTTATACCACAGAAAGGAGTTGGATCTCATTCTCTGGCAAGTGTGTCAGCCTCTTCATTTTCTTCACTTCCCAACTGATTGGGATAGAAAATTCGAGCAGAATATTGCGTCCTTGGAGATAACATAAGTTTATGTTCTGACTTAATGTCTGCCCGTTCATTATTTTTTTCCATATGAAGATAAGAAGAAACAACAAATTCCAAGTTTTTTCATCCGGAGAATTGTTGAGACATTTCCTGACGTCAGAGTGTAAAGCGAGAATGAAAAACTTTGTATCTCCTTGTGATATCTCGCAGCCTCCAGGTAATCCCAAATCGCCTAGGTGTTAAAACGGTGAGAAGTACCTTCTGCGTCTGGAGTAGTAAACGTATAAGAACGTTATAGCCACTATCCATCATTCTTGACGCGATAAGAGCTTTTAATCCTCTCTCCCAGACTTTTCCGGTGAAAAACAGGGAAACAGGGTGCCATCAACGCGACTTTTATTGTATCTTGCCATCCGCCTCTTCTTAGATATGGGGGAAATGAGAGATATTAAGTAAAGTCCTCCGCATTCCATATTTTCTCATTTTGGGGCATCTTTTTTTTTTTGGGAGAAGGAAGTTGTTGGGGCTTTTGATGTGCACTCACTGTGTCATTCGGAAAATAAGCGGGAGTTGAACGCTGGCACATTGAAATCAGGCCAATTGAAAAGTCCCCGGTCTGATGCACAGATGGCGGTGCTAGTATTAAATCCATATGATTTTTATTTAGTACCAACCTTCAAACGATACGTGTCAAAATTTGACAGCAGTCTGACCATTAGTTTGTGAGATATTGCGTTGTGAGTGTAGCTACTTTTGTTATTTGAAAAAAAAATTTCGTATGCTGATAAAATATTGATTTCTGAAAGGAAAAAATACAGTTGAGGCCAAATCTTGGCTTGATGAAGAGTTTCCGGGGTCTGCACCAGAAAAATTAATCATCATTGATTCGTATGCTAAGTTTAAACGTGGTGAAATGAGCAGCAAACACGGCGAACGCAGTGGACGTCCAAAGGAGGCTGTCACCGAGGAAAAAATCAAAAAAGTTCACAAAATAATTTCGAATGACCTTAAAGTGAAGTTGATCGAGAGAGCAGACATTGTGAAGATCTCATATCATCTGAACATATCATTCAAGAATATTTGTACATGAGAAAGCTGTGTACAAAATGGGTGCCGCGCCAGCTCACAATCGATCAAAAGCAACAACGTTTTAATGATTTTGAGCAGTGTTTGAAGCTGTTTAAGTGCAATAAACCTGAATTTTTGCATCGATATATGACAATGGATGAAACATGGCTTCATCATTTTAATCCGTAGTCCAATCGACAGTAAGCTGAGTGGACTGCACACGATGAAACGAATCCAGAGCGAGGAAAAACAGTCAGCTAGCAAGGTTATGGCATCAGTATTTTGGGATGCGCAAGGTATAATATTCATTGATTACCTCCAAAGGGGCTAGACCATCAACAGCGATTATTATATAGTGTAAGTTGATAGTTTAAAAATGAAATCGTTAAAAAACGATCCTATTTGAAGGAAGAAAAAGTGCAGTTTCATCCACCGTAATCGCCAAATCTGCCCCCAGCGACTTTTTCCTGTTTTCAGACCTCAAAAGAATGCTCGCTGTAAAGAACTTCAGGGTCAATGAAGAAGTAATCGCCGAAACTGAGGCCCATTTTGATGCGAAAGACAAATCGTACTTCAAAAATGGTATCGAAAAGTTGGAAGATCGCTATAATCGCTGTATCGACCTCGAAGGCATCTATGTTGAATTAATTAAATTAAATATATTTTTATTCAACATAAATAAACATGGTGAGTTACAGAGGTTTTTAATTGTAAAATTAACTACCTGTGCTTAACTATAACTTAACATTTTCTCTTATTTATTAAATTAACTACCTGTGTGTAAATATAATTTAACATTTTCTCTTATTTTAATGTTGAATAATAAAATCAAATTTTGTCAGACGAATGTGTTTAACTATGGTAGACCGGGGACTTTTCAAATGGCCTGTTAATTTCAAAAGGAGTTAGAGGTATTGAATGGTATCGCAAGTCACTGCCGGAATTGATGTGAATCTGATAAGGGTTGCGCAATACGAACCCTTCAAGATTTACCGGGTTGCGTACAGATCATTAACCTCCGTTGGTTTGGGTTCATTATGTTCATTAATAAAGTCCTGGAATCGATCCAGGCAGAATATTTTTTAACCCCATTTCATTTGGTATTGTGTGGAATCAGAAAAGGAAGTAATTATGGGAAAACCATAGCGTGGAGTCAGTTATATTAAACTGATGATGCGGTCAACACAAAATTTCGCGTACAGCTTAAAATTTTTATTGTATATTCATCATGTATTTATCATATTTAGCCAGTCAGAAATACTTCAAGAACACCTTGTTGCGTATACGAATTTTACAAAAATATTATTCAGCGACCAGTGCGCGAAGAAATGTCTCCAGAATTCGAGGTTTTCCTCATTAACATGATGCGCCAAGCATTCCTCCCTTTCGGAAATGGGTAAAAACCCATTTGAAATGTTTTCAATAATAGATAAATAAAAATCCGGGCGTCCAAGGTTATTGATAACGAAAGAGAACGTGGAACGGTTTAATCGATTTGTTCGTGATGATCTCGACCTACTGTGGATTCAGAGCACTATGTGAGCATGTTAGATAAGTTTATGTTGCATGAAGTTCAGAACTTTTCTGACTATAAGCAAAAAACATGGTTCCGGAGGGATGGAGCAACTTTTCACACTTCCCATGAGTCTCTGCCATGAGTTCGTGAAATTTGTCCAGGAAAATTATACCCCAGGAAATTTGTCATAATCTCTGGAAAATTCATCCCGAGTTTCGGGAATTTCAGAACCCTACATCCAGATAAATTAACCGGAATCTATGACACTCAGTTGAATAAAATTTCATGTTGATTGTTATTCACTTCTGTGGTCTCCAAAGCATGAGACCAATGAAAGAAGGCTCGAAAACTCCTGATGTCAAGTCAAGTGTTATTCTTGAATTTTTCGATGATATCAACAGCTGTTGCTTGATTGCAGATGCGGCTTCTCTGAACTTCAACTGTGATTTATACACTGGTGATCAGAATAAATAGGGCACTTGATTATTACTGTCCAGATACCTTTTCTTCCTTTTTACGACAATCATAAAATTTCTGAAATTACCCAAAGAAAAATGACTTTTTATTCGGTTTGTATGAATTGATAAGCTTTTTTTGAAAAAATCAAAAACTTCGAAATTAAGAAAATTATCGTAACCGTGAAAATTACAGAGTTAGTATAACGTGTGAACTCCAAACGTATTCGCGAGCAAGTGACGAGCCTTCGAATATACTTCTGTAGAATATTCTCCCATTCATGACGAAGAGCTTCATGGACTTCGTGCTTACCAATTCTAACTTCATTCAAGTATGCTATTCGAGCAGTATGTGGGCGTGCATTGTCGTGCTAAAAATTCCCTGTCCTCCCAGAAATGGTATTTGAGGTACAATATGGCCCATAAGAATTTCCTCTATGTACCTTTTTGCTTTTGATACATTAATAAAAACCAAATCTGAGCGCATCTCCCCAGACCACAACAGCCCCCCCACTGAATGGAACTCGCTCCTTTATACAGGTGTCGGCACATCTTTCTCCTAAACGTCTATAAGCACGTCAACGACCATCAGCTCCTCGAATGCTGAATATGGATTAATCAGAAGAAAATACCTGGGCCCACAGAGATTCTAACCAGTTTATGTGATCTCGAGCAAATCGAAAGCACGCAATTCGATGCTCTCTGAAAAGTTTTGGACCTGTGGCAGATCCGTATGGTCCTTAGGTCGATTCTGAGAGAAGTCGCCTCACGGTCTATATTCACTTATGTTGAACTAACGTTCCTCCATCAATCGATTTCGAACTTCAACAGCAGTAAGATGGCGATTTCGAAGGCTTGTGGAACCATGAATCTGTCATTCCTCAACGATGTGCATAGTCTTCTTCCAGATCCAGGTCTTCTGGTCAGTCTGCCTGCCTCCTGATGCCTTGTCAATATTCTTCGGATTGTAGATACTACATAGACTCACATTTATTCTTCTAGCAACAGATATCTGGCTCAGCTCATTTTGATTAAGTGCCACTATTCACGCTATCATGAAATTGTATCTTTCAGAGAGTGGAAACATACCTCTCAATGACCAATGTTGTACGCAACTGATGAACGATGAATTTATCGCAAAGAATTATTCGAAGATTGTTTCTTTCATCAAGTTTTTCACCCATATGTCTACATTTTGCGCAAATTCAGTTGATGAAGAGGGAAGATAGATAAAGAACAAAATATTATTGAATCAATTCGAACACGTGAATCTGTTGGGAGTAACAGATTTTCTCGCCAGTGTATTCTCGATGTTGTAATGAGAAACCGCCAGAGGACGTTGCAAACAATGCCCACCGTCTGAAAAAAACTTCCTAGATCCGGCAGCGGTCATGAAACATTCATGCGAATGCTTCATATAAATTGCCAACAGTTTAGGAAGTCGATAAATCGAAGCAAGTACACGGCCTGTCCCCATTCGGACCCACAACAGCAAATTTCGCAATAAATTCCGACTTCGTTCGGTTCGCCGCAGGCGACGTGTATTTCTGGATTGTTTCGAAAACCGATAAATCGAACTCGGGGCTAACTAACTGAACAACAATTAGGGAGACAGAAGGAAGCCGAGATCACCAATTGCATTAAAACCGTGACGCCAACGCGGCGTACCGAAATACGCGCGGGCGACGTTGTTATTACGCGGAATAAGCCAATATCCTGTGGGATTCCGACATCCCAGATCCACAGCGCGGGATTGTTTTTGTTTACGGTCGCGACAATAGGGCAACAATGACGATTTCGACGACGATTCTACGACTGATCAGGTATAGGCGAGGTATTAGAGGGACTTTGAACGCGGTTGATTTAAGGTTAGTTCAGGGGTGAGTGAGCGAGATAACAGCGCCTCTGGTTGTGGTTAGTGGAATTATGTAATCGAGTATTTTACTGAGTACTATTTGATGTTTTTGAGTGGTAGTTATATGATAAATAACATCTCACGTTAATTTTTCATTCACTTCTGTTGCTTCCAAAGTATACCTATGCCTTTGGAGACCACATAATATAAACGAGCGCTCAAAAGCTCCTGTTGCCAATTCAAGTGTTATTATCGGATTTTTCTATAATATCACCAGTTGTTACTAGATTGCTGAAGTGGCTGCTCGGATACTTCATATTTGATTTATACGCTGGCAAGCAAAAAAAAACAAGTCACTTACTGTTCGAATACCTTTCTTACTCATTATGAGAGTCATGAAATTTCTGAAATAAAAGGGAAAAGGGAGTAACCAAATAAAAAAAACAATTTATTCGATTGGTACAAAAATAATGAGATACCAGATCCAGCTCGCAGGCTTGTTTTTGTTTACGGTCGCGACAATAGGACAACAATGACGATTTCGACGACGATTCTACGACTGATCAGGTATAGGCGAGGTATTAGAGGGAGTTTAAACATGGTTGATTTAAGGCTAGTTCAGGGGTGAGTAAGCGAAATAACAGCGCCTCTAGTGGTGGTTAGTGGAATTAAGTAATCGAGTATTTTATTACTGTATGATCATTTTGAGCGGTAGTTCTAAGAACTAATCACTATATCATTTCGTCATATCGTCCGTTATTTTGGAATTACATGATCAAACCAGGAGGTTCGACTTATTTTTCATATCCTTATATTTTGTTCATCAATTGGGGTTAACTGATTTGCAGCAAACACTCAAGTTTCAAGTGGATTTACCTAGATCAGTTTCATTATTTGCTTATCTTTCGCAATGATTCTGCCAAAATCAATTAAAAATCTCAATCTCTGTTTGATTGATAAATTATTTGTATAGCGTCACCTTGAGGAAGAAAAGGGAAAAAGGACCCATTCCGAGCGGAGTCGCCCAAATTATCAAAAAGAATCTAATCAGTGAACACACCAACATTTCAGACATCTTAGTTGAAACAACCAAAATGTCATATATACTTTGAACAAATGCATTGCCAAAATGTGAAGTTTTGAAATTTATTTGAAATGAAGTTGTCAAACTCAATTTTCACTCGAAGATTGAATCTTTTCCTCTTCCCGATTCACCCTTTGATCCCACGCTTCCCAACTCTATGGATTTCCAACATCCGGGGGCTCTTTCCCCAGGTCAAAAACGAGTTATAGGCCACGATACAATCGACTGATTCTTTCCTCAATCTTTTCTTGCCTACGGCTATTAATCAGGATTTCCACCTCATTTTTCACATACCCGATCTGCGAGATTCCGCAGAGACTTGCCCGTTCTTCTTTTTTTTTTGGACCCGCTAACATTACATTACCACTGGCGTACCTATCGCAGAAGTGAATTCGGATCCGACGGTGGCTCCTCTTCAGACAAAGGAAAATTTCAAAGGGAACTCGGCGCCTAATACACAATTCCGTATTCTGACAAGATGAGGATCTGAGGCGGATTCAAATTTGACGGGCTGCTTGGGCTGAAATGGAATTTCCGAGAGACAGGTCCGTAATAATGCATGTAGGTATTCGCAAAGGGAAACGGAGGTGAACCCTTTTCAAAACAGTGGCATCCTTGATGGCTGGTGGTTGGATATTGTTTTCTTTTTACGCCGGTGAACGTGGAAAAAATATGGTTAAATGGGAAAAAATGAGAAGGGTGTTTTATAAATGCCAAGTAGGAATTACCTAATTTACAGACGATGAAATGTTCACATATTTTTATCCGAAAAGTGTCGACAATAAGTTAATGAAACGCAAAATATGTAGAAACATAACACTTCACTTAAGTCCCGGACCTGAGCAGTGAAAAACCTCCAAGAAGAATTCGCGTATCGGGTGTACCAAATTCGTTGTCTGGTAAGAGGATCTCAGAATCTCTTCGAGGTAGAAAAAAATTTTCGGGGCTCGATTTTTGAGAGAATTGATTTGGTGGAAACCTCAATCTCATGAATTTAACTTTTTTCAAGCTATAAGAGAAAATTTGAAAATGACGTGAAATGAAAATTTGTCATGACTCGTTTATTACTAGTGCTATAAATATGAAACAAAAATAGGCACTTTTTTCTGTAGATTTAATAGGTGTCATCAATTTTTTCATTATTGCAATTTGTTTTGAAGTAGTTGTTTTTTTTTTGTGAATATAAACTCAGAAAATCTTTATAACGAATGAAATCGTAATTTTTTCCTTTTCCAAAGATATATAACATGATATATTGAATTATCATCAAAAGTTTCACTTTCATACGGCAAATCAACCACGCATCTAAGATAATCTGTGGACTTCAGATAATTGTCCAAGGTTATGACCAATGTCTCTGGGAATCGTAAAACTGTCAACCTCACCTTCAGTTCTATAGACTTTGATGTGATTTTCTCATCCTCGACTTATTTGTAATCCGAATCGTGTTTTCATATAAAAATTGTTAACCCATGTACAATCACTATTTCTAATTGATATATGAATGTGCGATCAGAATGTCTGCAGTAAACTTTGTTATCAAAGTCTAGTCCAAAGCAAAGCTTTCTTTGGCGAAAGATGCAAGCATTAATATATTTCCTATAGGTACTTCAACATCAAGTTTTGTTGAAGACGTTGATGGCCGGCAAGAGCAAGAGCTTTTCCATAGGTTCTTGAATGCACTGCATCACTCGTACGCAGGTTTTTCAATTTGAGTCTGTCAACGTAGGAATCCCATTCGCAGTTGATTTTATCAAGCCCCGCTATGGGGAACTTTTACTCATTTTAAATAATTGAAATATCGGAATTATTGAGTAAGGTTGTATCTGATCCTTGTCGCGTCCAGGTCTTCGTCATGTGGTCTTACCGCCACTGGGGCCTGTCTACCGCTTCCCAAAAGTTTTCTTACCGTCCTGACTGTACAACCTTCTCCATTATTCAGTGTGTCTGGTGACCAGTGGAACATCGCTCAGATGAAGATGGAATACATTTGTATGTGTGTTAGGCAAGGATATTCGAAGTCACCTCAGGACTCTCGTTTCATAAATAAAACTTTCGAAGGAGTCGATCAATTTTGGTAATTTTTGGTATGATTGGTAATGTTAGAGAGCCGAATCTTTGACAAAAAGTTCTTCCTGAAATTCCAGCTCTGTAATCAGGGTTTTTACTCTTTCTGAACATAATCTTAAAATTAGAATTTGGTTATCTATAGAGCAGAACAAATTATTTTGAACTCATTCATTAAATGTTTGGCATTGTTATTTCCTCACCACTTAAGCATCAGTATATCAATTTTTGCCCGCATGTCCGAGTGACTATCTTGATCTAATTATGTGTCGATGTTTTTACTTTTGAATTCCACGAATATGAAAAATCACCAAGATCGGTTGACTGCTTCGAATGTTAAGGCCGTTAAAATTCCTCAAAATTTCTAAAAACATCCTGTAGCACGAAGACGCAGGTCCGAAAGTGACTTCAGACGTCATTTTCCAACCCGCACAGATGTCATTTTATCTTCACCTGAGCGTCACTGGTCACTAGACACCTCTGCTTTATATTTGTTTATAAATTAGAGTTCCTTGATATTGCTTCTGAGAATTTCAAGTTACTCCTGTGATTGACACGATAATAAGGAAAGTACTTTTCAATCACTGGCGTTTCCTATTAAACTAGAGGTTCTATATCTTGGAATTTTTTCAAACCTCCTTTTAACACATGTTGTTATTAGGAATCGTCGAAGAGTATTACTGCCTTCTATTCACTAGTAACATGTCAAGTATATTATGAGTCAGTGAGTACCGTACTATCTAAATACAGTTCGAAGTAATTGATACTCTTAACTTGGTACTTTTTCTAGTGATATTAGGTACTTCTGATATGCTTGCACACGTTAGGTTAGTATCATGATGTATTGCATCAAGTCTTTCTGGAAAGATTTGCCATCCACCCGTAACATAATTGATTGCTAAGTTAGTTAGATATATCGTCATCGATCTTCAGAGATACTTGAATCCTTTGGTATATATTGGCAGAAGTTCCTCGTTGTGATCACTTGGTCATGAATGGCTTGGAGAGAAAGCCTTCAGTCCCCGAATACATTTTTTCTTTCATGATCCAATAGTTTTTGAGTCGACACCATCCATACGCAGGTTTTCATTATTGTGTTATCATTAGCGACAACAGAACATTGTCACTGAGGAACTCTCGAATACAGTATTCAATTGAGAAGCACCAGAACTGTATGGTCCGATCATAGTCTGGGGCTGCATTCATAAGAAATAAGGCATTATGCATAGCCCATTGGTCAGGTTACTCTAAGAACCTGAGAACTTGGAGAGCATTCATCTCAACCAACTCCGGTGGATACTGAGATGCCTTATATATTTTTATTTAAAATCTATATATGGGAATATTATTAATTCATATTCAGCTAACTGAAGTCCATTGATGAAGCCATAAGTACAAAAATTCAAAATACAATTGTTTTACAATCGACTAATGAGAGAGCAGATATTAACAGTTGTGTCCAGACCCGAAAACTCCTTTCATAGCCAATATATCTCGCTATGTTCCAGAATACGAATCCGGTTTTGTAGTGACTTTATCCATTCGAGAAGCAGCCCATTCACAAGTCTGAAATAAGACTAGCCGACTAATTATATAGCGTCTCCTCTTTCGTCCATGCGTGAAGACATCGTCAGATCAAACGCTCGCCAAGTTTACGCCTCCCAAGTGACCTATTTTTTTTAAGACTGCGCCAGATCTGACGATTCCTTAAAAGACGTGAAGAATCAAGGAGGGTATGTTGTTCTCCCGTATGCTTTTCCCTTGTCATCCGAGCTTTATAGTGCAGGATCTCATGAATATTGCCAAATGGGGCGAGAGATTCGAACTGGGTCGAATGTATAATCTGGCTTTCGGGGATGTGGATTTGATAAAGCAAAAAAAATGGGATGGGTTTATAATGATGGAGGCGTGAGGAGTCGGCCGGTGTAGATGGAATGCAATAGAGGGGATTTGCGATTCATTACTGGAGAAATCGGGGGGATTCGATTAGTATTTTATGCTTTAGCACGATATGGGGTTTTCTGTGTGCACTGCATCAATGAAGTGATTATCTTTAGGGGATCGAAGCTATAGGAATGTGTTTGCATTATGTTCCATTTGCAAATGTAGAACGTCATTTTGATGAATGGGGTGTACCTTTGAAATCGTTGAAGGGAAACAAATCACAGCTTCAATTTTTCATTGTATGTTTCGTGTTTGGCATCTTGAAGCATCAGCCAGATATATTCAAATTTCAATGTGAAAAACTTTTGAATCTTATGAGAGTTCAACAGAGTGGTCAACTACTGAAACGCTGACCCCGATGATATATGCCAAACCATCACAATTCATCATTATCATGCCATTGAAATTGTTTGTATATGTATTCACTCGAAAATTCCATCTTTTTTCATTTTGGTTTTTGTAGTTATCACTGTGAATATGAATAAATAGTTGTAATGAAGATTACATAATTTGTGTAAGAATATATTCCATGAATATTCGTAATATGACTTGTTTGTACTTATTTACTGCCTAAAATATGAACAGATTAAAAAAAACATTGGCGCAATATAGAATTTACAATATGTTTGAAGAAACGACAGTTATCTAGTCGACTAAAGGTACATTTTCCTCTAACAGTTTCCGTCGACTGCTGCGTTTCGACGACTTCGTCTAACCAATCGAAATTCTAGCAATCGCGTAGCTCCGCCCAACTACGGGATTGCAAGAGTTGCGATTGGTAACATGAAATCGTTGAAACGTGGCGGTCGAAGAAAACTGTCCGAGGAAAACGTACCTTAACATAGAATATAACATCCTGGGTAATCCATAATGTGATTTCCATAGTGAACATTAACACTTTCGTTCAGAATATCTATCGAACTTATTTCAATATAATGCTTGGAACTCACAATTATGTGTGGAATACATCATTTAAGTGTCCTTGACGGATATTGGTTTCCAAATTGTCAACAGTCTGAGGACCATCAGAAAAAATACAATATCTCACCTTAAACCTCTAAAAAAACCAAAGGCGAAAAATCACAAACCGAACCGAGAAATTACGCTTCCTTGTAATTTTTCCTTAAATAAATTTGAAACGACTCGTGCTGTGTGGCTTGTTGCACCATCGTTTTTGAACCTGATCTGTTCCAATTCCAAGTCATTAATTTCAGGCGAAAAACTGTTGAAATTTGACTATAGCGATGAGAATTGATCTATACAAAGAAATTTGGGCCAATCACTCATGCAGACCAATTTGCACAAAATACATTAATTTTCCGTAGATGTAATGATCTCTCAGCGATGACATGAAAAATTGTCATCCAAATGTTTTGGCAACCAATCGCCATAATATGTTCTACGCATTCCATGGTTAGTTGGCTTTAGTTTATGTGTCAATTGAACCCTATAAAGATCGAGATGCAAATCCAGATACAAAATATATCATAGCGTGCCGTAAGACAGGACCAAATGTGGTGTGCGCCTAGGAATGAATGAATTGGGATTTTTTTCAACGGCTTCACTCACAGGAGCAATATTTTCGGTCGAGCGTGCATTTCTATGTTGTAAGACATCAGTAACAGTCCCAATGTCTCTGAAGTGTTTTTCTATTTTACCAATTGTTCGCTCAGGTGGTCGATTATGTCGTCCATAATCTGCCCCTAATGCTCGAAATTTCTGTATTAAATATTCACCATTTCCACAAGTTCAGCTGTGAATAAACCATCCACATTGTTATATGGCTAACATTCAATTAAATATATGATGTTTCGGATGACAGTTCTTTTTGACATATGTTATTGAAACAGGGCTGTGACATCCGGACCACGAAGTGGATGTTCCAGTACCCATAGAGGTTTAGTTTAAAAATTGAACAGATTCAGATAATTATTGGCGGAATATGGAATTTTCAATAAGCTCAAGAGATAACGCTATGTCAATCGACCAACATAAAATATAACATATTAAACGCGATGGGGGATCAAGACTTCAATTAGACCACTCCTCCCGACGTAGCATCGAGCAAACTCGAAGGTTTCGAGAGTCTGAGCCACTACGTTCAACCAAGTGAATATTTGATTGGTGGACTGACTGACCGGCAGACACTTCCAACGCATAATAAATTCCAAATTCCATAAATGATTATCCAAATCAATATTTGATGGCTAAGGCCAGAATAGTTATTTATAATACAAGTGCAGAAGGCATTGATATTCTTCCACGAGTTCAAAATTCAAAAACGAGCCACGAAGTGGCGAGTTTTGGAATGAACGAGTGGTAGAATGAGCCTTCTGTACGAGTATTATACATTATTTTCTCTAATTCATTGCATTTTCATTGAAATTAATGAAATATTTCCATAAATATATTTTAGTGATTTTTGCATTGAAAATTGTTGGTTGGCAGAACTGATTTCTTTAAGGCAAATTGATGAATTGACAGCTAAAGCCGTGGCGGAAAGTTCGGAGTACCAACATAGAATAATAAAATATAACCATGAAAACTGTGCGTTTCTGATATATTCTCGCACGATTTTGTTCTACAAGATGTGGAAGAATGAACGGAATAACCACAGAATTAGAGAAATAGTTATTTTCCTAACAAATGTGGAAACTGATATTTTTCTGCAAGAGACTGCTGTCGAGTGATGCAAAAACACTTTCCACATGAGTAAGGAACAATATTTTTCCTAATAGCGTAAATGAAACACTTTCACGGAGAGTTTTCGTCTGGATACCGACTGACGTTATAAGAAATTATATTTTTGTGCGCTCAGCCGCAAAGAGTAACGTTTGAATTTTATGATAGAGATAGAAAAATATCAAAATTTTAAGATTGATGCGTTTATTTAATATTTGCGTGCGGAAAAAACCCTTCCGCAAGCAAATGCATGCAGTGAATAGCAGGGCTTTTGGCCGCACGAATTTGGAAAAGTACTACTTTTCAAACGTCAATGCGTGTGGAAAGTAATAATTTCGAAATGCTAGTGGGAAAACAATTTTTTCGATCGAGCATCTTATTCAGGGTTCCAGAGCGATTTCAGAAGAAAAAAACATTTCATCTTTTCGCACCCTGTTTCCATAACAGACCCAGACACGTCCTAAAATATAAAATCAACTGTTCCTCGAAATCCTTTCACACCCTACCGCTTCTACAGAATTGACAATACATCTTGATAGGTCCTTTGGCATGCACTTATCCAATTTTCCTCCATCCACCGGCGATACAAAAATCCCCTTTTTTTCCTGACACCCGACCGAATTTTATTGCCTTCGATTTCTCACTTTCCTTTTTTCACACCTCCCCCTCCTCTGCCGGAAGACTCCTCCGAATTGACTCCTCCGAATTCAGGACATTTCAACCCACCCCCTCCCCGATGGCGGGAGATAAAATAAACATGGCGCAGAGCCCATCAGGAAACTGCCGATCTTCCCGCTGTTCCAGAATTAAGGACATGTTTGGAATGTTGATTTCGTTGTTGATAGAGTGAATTTGCATGAGTTTGTTTGCCTCCCTTGTCCAGTGCGAAAAATTTTAATTAAGTATCTCTGTCCTTTCTAGGTCGATCGAAACTTTGGCCGTCGAGAGAGGTGAGTTTTGTTCAAAGTTGAATAGATCTTCGCCGGCACATTTTCCGGAAGAATGGCCTCGCGCGATTCTGCTGAGGAATGGGGCTGATAAGAGAAAGGAATAGAAAGTGGGAAAGGATAAAGGGGGCGGCTTGGCTTACTTTTGGCGGAATTGAATGGTTTCAATTTAGTTGAGTTAGCAAGTTGGCGAGCGAACGAAAAACGTTGCATATTTCACTCAAAGGTTTGTTTTTTCACATCAATCGAAGCTTTATGGTTCCGTTATTCTGAAGACAGAACGTTTTGAATTTAAGATATTTCATGATATTCAGGGTGGTCTAAAATTCCCGTAAGTAAAAGGGTTTTCAACACGAACTATGTATCTCGAAATACCGTCATGACAACAATGTGTATTATTTTTGACATTTCTTATGTCATTTTCATTCAGTAGGTTTTGCGATTTAATGTGCATTTGTGAATACTAAGACAAATTCAAGAATATTATGGAAGGCATTATTCAATTATTCAACTCACTTGTAGTTATATTGTAGTTCATCGAAAAACTCAGAGTCGTCCAAGAATTCTTGAATTTCTCTTAGTATTCACAAATGACCACTGATTTTGATGAGACAATTTATCAATTTTTAAACGTTGTTGAAGTATGCATGTTTTCATGATGAAATGGCATAATCTCCTGAATGAAAATGACATAGGAAATGTCCGAAAATAATACACAGTGTTGCCATTATAGATATTCTAAATTGAAAAACCTTATACAGATTTGATGAAAACATTCGGAAAGATAGGATATTTAACGTTATTCCTGATAATACTCATTGTTCAGAGAGATAGTGCAATAATAAAAACATATGCTCGATAAGATTTAGAATAAACGAGTGTTTTTTCCAATGGCGAAGTGGGGATGGCCTGCCTAGTGCTGCGATTTGAATATTATTCGCTCTCCAACCGTGGGATGGATTACGATTATTTTATTTCATTGTATGCGAAGAATTCATTAACGACAATAAATGACAAAAATAATTTCCTCTGTGAAGATGGGAACTTAGGTTTTTTTTCGCCACAACTGATTTGGAAAACAATTGAATTCTACGAAAGTTAGAAATATAATGAAAAACAAGAGAAAATATAAATAATGTGAAACGAGTATTAATCTAAATATACTCTATCGTTTTCAAAGAAGGTTTCAATCAGAAATAAGGTACTGCGAATAATTTGATCGCCAAAACATTTTTTGAAAGCATTTATGGTAATCGGCTTCTGTACTTGTAACTTCTTTAGGTTTTCTATCGATTTAAAACGATTGCCTCGATATGATAATTTGAGTTTTGAATTCAGTTTATTTCTTCATCAAACTAAAATGGTTTAAGTCGATACTTCTGCTTAAAAGTTGTTGAATTTTCTTCACAATTCGACCACTTTTGAATAGAGTCTACCAGCATGAACACGTAAACGATTGAAACCATATAATTGACAACCTATAATGAAGATTCTTATGAATGAAATGGCCATTTATTTCATCGTATGGGTTCGAAATTACATTTGAATGAGAAAGATAAACAGGGTCATACATTTAGTAGTGAAAAATGGCGTTGTGTGAACGTGGATTCATTTATTAGAGTTTCATGTTTTTCAAAATTTGAAATGAATAACTGCTCTCAACAATGCTGAAACGGAGAATTCCAGAAGCCTGATTATGACTGGACGTGGGTGGTCCTCATTCGATATATCCAATGTAAATTTCACAATATGTTTTATTATTTTCTCATATTTCAACAAATATTTTCAATCCAAATATTGTTCGATGAAGAGAGATAAAAGAAACGTATTTTCTAACCATGCATCCTCTAGATGCAGATGTTAATAATGATATTTTGAATGATTGAAAACTTTTTTCATTGAAAATGATTAACCAAAAGCAGTATCACAAGTGAGTAAAACAAATATTTTTGCTGTTAATATAAACCTTCTCCTTTTAACTTGTTCGCATCATCTTCATCGCTTTGATAGAAAATTCAGCAGAAACAAACAAGAAAAGACCATCCGATAGAAACTCTCCCTGAAGAATATATGTAAATATTTATACCGGTCGGATATCCCGGAAAAGAGCAGAACACCTTTCCCCTTTCTTACGTAGCATTTTCAGAGTAAAAAGGTATATAACTTACTAAAATATAAATGAAGAGGCGAACTTGAGGGATCATGAAACTCGGGAACAAACATCCATTTACCCATCTGATGTAATAACGTTTTCCTTCCACTCACGGACATAAAACTAAGAGAGTGGTCGAATAAAATTTCGCAGATGGTTCAGCTTGGTTCCTCCAGGCCGTTTTGTGAATCAGCCAGATTAGGATCCGGGATTTCTCTTGTTGCGAATACGTGATGGTGCTCAGAGTAAAGAACGTAGTCAATTTAGAGTGTGGTGTACAATTCTACCGTTTCTCTATTTTCTTGATATGAAGATAAATTTCATGAAAATTCCTCAGATACGTGATTTTCGATGCAACCAAGAGAAACTGTAGAATTTTTTAGAAGTATTCTCCAAACGTTGTTTCAGATTTCGAAGTGCTTCCTCTGAATTTTAACTTTGTCGCCTCGTATATTTGCAGCTTGAGCCGCCATCTTCTTCCCAACTCATTTTATGATGAAAACATTTATATACAATATAAATTCCTTGCAATCTATCTATCCACATTTTCTTTGTGTAATCAATAGTTTTGGCGTAGCAGCGCTGCCAAGTATACTTGAATAGGCCTGCAAACATGACCTTGAGGTAGAGTAAAAGGCGTCTTTTTTTATATCGATGTGTTCTGAATGCCTTACCAACATATAATGCCAACTTTTGAAATTTATTCCTGGTGGACCAGCCATTGTGAGTTGAGTATCGATCAAGACGTCATGGATCGAAATTTCATTAGCATCATCTTCGATAGTATTAACCTCGGTATTATCAGACTTACCACAATCCTTTTCGATTTCATTACATATTGCGATAATCCCAAGCTCAGAAAATCATGGCTATATCTCGGCCATGCTTCCATGTCGATGGCCTAACAAAATATTCACTGTTCTAAAGTCATGCTCATTATTTGTTGGGACCAGCTCGGCGTAGTGTAGTATCTAGTAAGAGTTGTTAAAACCCACTGAAACAATCACAGCCGTTCGTTATCGAACGCAGTGGATGCGTTTCAGTCGATCATTGAAAAACAAACGAGCGCAATACAACGTGAGTTTTGATAAAGTGACTTTACAGCATGACAATTCTCGACCCCATGTTGCGAAAGTTGTCAAGACATACTTGAAAAAGTTGAAATCCTACCCCACCCGCCGTATTCTCCAAACGTTGTTCTCTCGGACTATCACTTTTTTCAATCAATGGCACACGGCCTGGCTGACCAGTACTTCCGGTCTTATGGAGAAGTAAACAATTGGATCGATTCGTGGATCGCTTCTAAAGATGACCAGTTTTTTCAACGCTGGATTCGTACGCTGCCCGGAAAGTGGGAGAAAGTAGTGGTCAATTAAGCCTCGAATTTCGGAAAAAACGGCGGAAGCAAAGTTGTGCGCTTCTGTATTTGCTCGAAAATTGTCTCTTTTTCTTCCTCTTCATCGATATCATTTGATGGATTTTGCGAATTATTACAAACATTACTATAATTCACGCATGTAACCGAGCATTTCAACAAATTTCCTCATACGCAGGATTTCAGGCATCCCTTTTAACATTACAAGAAATGAGTTTTAACAAGGTTTCTGGAACTGGGGGTTTCAGTGTTTTAACAGGAATTAGCCCATTTCTGTTTGTGTTTCATCCCCATTGCTCTGTGTTCTGTGAATTCCTTCACCACTACTAAAGCTGCTGATATGTTCAACATTTGTATTGAAATTAATGTTGCCGTGATGATGCTTCTGTTGGTTCTATATTAGTTTGAGGACAAGCTTTTCACACTTTTCACATCACTTATGCCGTAAAGTTCATAAGTAAAATGTTCTCGAGCTTTAACATTGATATGTGTACCAACCAGCATTTGGCTTTCTAAATGTTTGAATAATTCGTGTTAATTTAGATTTTAATAAATTCCATCTTTCCTTGATTGAAAAGTGCACTTGAATGACAGCCACTGACCTATAGAAGCAGAAGCATGATAACATCAATTCCCATATCACTGCTGAAACTATCTCCTGGTTCAACTTTATAAAATTTCCAAAATCTTCGAAAATTTTTTCAACTGACTCCCTTTTTTCGCACCACATAAGAGCACTATGACATTGAAACGCATTTGATCATTTTATGCATAGAACCAAATTCTAAGTACTACATCGGATGATTGATGGAAATCCATTTCGTGATACTCAAATTACAATGTCAGTTAATGCAGAATTTTCAGTTTACGTGAAATCGAATATATTGTTCAATGAAGACCCCTCTTCTTCACTGTCTGTCACCTCATTCCTGGCACTATGTTCGACGTCCCAACAGAAAATTCAGGACTCATTCTATTCCAATATGAATGACATTATCAGATCGCGGTGCACTCTATAGTTGCTACCCAACTGTTTGGAGAGTTTCAATTTCCAGAGACAATTGGACAGATACTCATGGAAAATCGATGGTTGCGTATCTTCCAACGGTATATCGTGCCGATAAAAAGGTTTGCTGGTCTATATGTCCTTCTATCAATGAATTATTGATGATTAACAAGAAAATGTTAACAAAAATGCGTTGAGCACTATTTGAACACTGTTTGTTGTAACTATGTTTGTGTGAACTGAAATCTATTTGGGGTTAGGAGCTTATATTTGTCATCAACAGCTGGTCGATTCTCACGGTCGCCAATATAATAAATCACACTAACTTCTTGGATATGCTCAGAACAGGCCATTTCTCTCATTACCCTTCAACGATAATTGCGATTGCTTTGCTATTGATTATAGTTTGACATCAGATGCCCGCATTAATACTTCATAGATGAAGACTTTTTTTTTATATCACTTGAGTAGGTAGTACCATTTGCGACTCTTCAGCGCAATCTAGTTAATATTTAAATGGAAGATGATTCGATATTTTCTTGGAATAAAACATAACGAATAACTTCTCAATTAATATTCGCTTTTAAATACAAATTCACTTCCAAAATTTGAAAAAGAAAGAGCGGTGTAACGTGAAGTCATGAGATTTTAGAAATTTTCTCCCATGGGTCTATCGCGCTTTGAGACCACAGAAATTTATATAGGTTAATGTGGCCTTCCAGGGTTCAATAGATGCATGAATGAACAAGCTATCAACTGCTCCTGACATGACGTCTGTGCACTCTTCAGTTTTTCAACATCCTGCTCAAATTTTCTATGGTTCTCATGGAGCTTGAAATTTATTTTCTATATTGGTCTGATCTTACATCACAGAAATGTCAAGTAGTTGTTTTTTGATTTTTTTTTCGATTTCCCATTATTCTGGTGACACTATCCCTAAGAAATTTCGAAAGGAGCTCTAACTTATTATTCGATATCACACAAAACATCATTCAGATCAAATTTTCAATCACGGAAATTTCGGGTATTTATTCTCTAATATTTTTCACCAATTTTATGCTTCAAAATTCGCACGAAACTTGAAATTGTTATTCCATATAAACAACTAAAACCGCACCGTCAGTTTTGTGGTCACGAAAGAAATGGGTAATATTTTTTGTTGAATTTTCTATAGTTTTGGTCACGAGATCAACATGTTACTTTGCACAAGGTCAGACTGAATTCAAATGCTCCTTTTTATAGCAATCGAATCGGCCATATTTACTGGACACTTCATAGGATTCATAACGAATTAAACAGCGTCATTCAAAAGTCAATTCTGAAACGAACCGGATAAGTTTAAGTATAAACTTTTTGTATTCGGGAGTTATCGTGTTTGCGGACAGCCAGGCAGAATTGTATTTGAAGACGAATTCGCTATCACTAAGTCTAAACTCATTTATCTATTTCAGTATCATAATGAGTTTATTACAGTAGTGTTATGAACACATCACAGCATTATTTTCAGTTATATTTTTCATTTTGTGGTTTTCAACACTAACTTCCGATCATCAAATCTCAAAACGAGTCAATTGTCAATATATTATAACTTGGATATAGTGAAATGATTTTCAACATTATCCGCAATTTCTCTTGATTCTGTGGTGTTAAATCGATTTCGTCAGACATAATTCACGAATTTAATGCGTAATTATAAATTATTTCAGAATTCCAAACGTACGAGTCAAATTCAAATACTGAAATCTGTCAATTTTCGTAGCATTCACACCAACTACCAAGATATAATACAAAAGTCACTAGGATGGATAATCTGGATTTTTCATTGAATTTCAATAATATTTCCAAAAACTTGACTGAAATAGAGAAAATATCGTATAATACTCGTTGCAGAAGGCAATTCCAACACTCATGCGTTCGAAATCTTGTATTCATGCTGGAAAAGAAGTCCATTCTTCAACTCATTTTAGAATATACTATTACAATCACTTGAGCAGGTAGTACCATTTGGGACTCTTCAGCGCAGTCTAGTTAATATTGAAATGAGAGATGATTCGATAGTTTTCTTGAAATAAAGCACATATATCGCCGCCATATATTTCATTAAGAATAACTCTTCAATTATTATTTGCTTTCAAAAACAAATTCACTCCCAAAATTTGAAAACAAAAAGGGGTGCTTACGTGAAGTCGAGAGATTTTAGAGATATTTCCCTCATGGGTCTATTTTAAAGAAAATGTATCTTAAACTTTTGCCTTATTTTTTAGTGGTACGTTAATTTATTCGGGAAGTGTACTTCCGCACGAATCAGGAAAATAACAACCTCAAGCAAACCGCTCGAGTCATAGAATAAAAGACGATCCGACCGATCCAATCCCATTTGCGCTACATCGATCGTTACGCCGCAAATATACCGCTGATTCGGGCGAATCCAAGAAGAATAATTAGCCCATCCCATAGGTCGTTACCTCGATTTTTCCGTACTTCCGATCAATTACACCGCGGAGATCGGAAGAAGAGCCGGTTTGGCCCAAACGCTCGGCACGCTCTGATCCGATTTCGGCGTACCGAATTCCATCTGCGTCCCTCGGATCGGAGTTGTTCCGAAGCAATAAAAGTGGGACCAGGTCTTTAGGTGTGTTGGGGGATAATGGAATCCGTGTCGGACGGGGACCTGGGACCGTATATCATGGAAAGCGCGTAATTTCCGAACTGCGCGCTACCGACGAGTATCTGGAGAGCGCGGCGCGACGAAGGCCCGAGTTCGGAAGTTCGAGATTCTTTGATTTATCGGTCGGAGGGCTTTTAGCTTCGGCGCGTTCCGGAACGTGCAAAAAAAAAACGTGCTCTTCGGGGATCGCGGTAATTTGTTACGATGCCGGCAGCCGTAGGAGTTGAACAGCTGCGTGTAAACATGCTTGTGAAAATTAATTCGCGGAAATATATGTAGCGGTATATTTCGGATTAAACTGTTTTTATATGTTTTTCCTGAAGAAAAAGGAAAAACCTATAAATGAACGATTTTTTGATAAAACGAAGTGTGCTTCGACTTCAAAGAAAAAGGCGCACTTACAACGGTAGTTCAGTTCATACACTAACTGACAAGGAAACTGCAACACCCAGAAGGAGCTGTTTGAATTTTAATTTTTTTTTGGTAAATCATAGATTGTTTGGCAAGGAGTATGTTATTGAATTTGGGAAAAAAATCGTTTAGTTTTTTTCATGTAAACAATTTTGTCACTTAAATATTGTAGTGGTTTTTAAAATTCTACAACAAACCAGCTTTTCGAGGAGATCCAAAGTCGATGTTAAGTTGTTGTTAAACTGCCTAGAGCACGTGTACGCGGAATTTATCACCAGCTATCGACATATGCATCATATTGCATCAACAAAAATACTTTTCCTATATGTGGGGCAAATGGAATTACATCTGGTTCTAAGATCTTCACACCTTTCAGTTGTAAAGCTTCCATTATTGATCACAAGTTCCGTGTGACCAGTCGAAGAAATGAAACGGATGTGTGACTAACATGAAATCTTTCACCCAATCTTCGGTAACTCTAACAGCACTCCACAGCACTAAGCATTTTTATTCGACAATTATTGATACTCTTAATTTTTCCACAAACTGTTACTAACTCTAGGTGTCTAAATACATCCTACTATTTCCTTTTTTATAATGCTGATTAAATTCAATAAAATCATGAATGCGTTTTCTTGAGTAACGAGCAAGATGATAAAGTTTTTATGTGCATAAGGTTTACACACTAACTATCATTCCAAGAACAAACATCTACATCGGACTAGAATAGTTTATTAGTTTTGATGAAAATATATATTAAACTTTAGCCTACCTTTGGTGGTGCGTTAATTTATTGGTGAAGTGTGTATCATTATCCAGTTCGTTAAAGAGTAGATTTCCGCCAACGTCAAAAAATATTGGCTTTCTAATAATTAATCCCCTTCCCAAACAACTGAACCCTACTAAAAGAGGTTTTTCAACATCAGAGGTGATAGTAAAACTTCTGCTGTACACGGTGGACCGAATTTGACACTTTTGGAGGGGAAGTCCTACTTTTATATTAAAAAGACGAAAACTGATGACGGTGCATGGGGGACAATTTTTATAAGAAACTCATCAGCTATATCACTGTTTCATAGTTACCTGGTATTTTTAGAAAATGTTCGCTTCCGAAATATTGATGAAACTTATTTTTTTGTTGAAAATTCCTCACATCTGTGAAAACATTCTCTCAGCAACAATTTTTCGTAGAATCCAATGACGTCAATTGAATTTTCCGCAAACCGATATTTCATAATAATATGTCGCTGTGATTTTTTGTTCAAGTAGGTCTCCCCGATATTTCTACATCTTTTCATTGAGCTGTAAATTACCATTTCAAAAATATAGCATACTATATGTATATATATAGCATATATATGCAATATAGCATATTTCATCTCTTGAATAAGTATAGATTTCGGACTGGACGGTGGTGGAAATGAAATAATGTGAATAAGCAAAAGAAAAAAGGTTTTCGAAGTATCGACCATTTTCGTACAAGTCGACACTGGCTTCTAATACAACTATTGGTTTCCTTTATAATATCAACTGGTTGAATCAAACCTTGATTTTCGTCTAAAATGATCACAAAAATTCGACCTATATGGAAAATATCAGTAGGATGACAGTATAAGATACTTTATGATTTTTTCACATCTGACGCTTCGAAATGAAATATAGAAAATGACATCATAGATCAAGTGAAGGATAATATCATTAAATATTATTCTTTAGAAAACTAGACCAGTCCGTTGATTTTTGTGTAACAATTCTTTACTCAGGCTTTTGGGATAAGTATTCGATGTTCATTACAAAAAACTGGATGCTAATATTCGAGAAAACCCACGACTACAAGAAAAGCGCTTACCTGACTTCCCAACAATGGGCTTTCAAGGTTGAATGAAATATTTTCTTCATTTACCATTTCGGTTCAACATTTCCAATAACGAACCTTGGAAACGTTTCGAGAAATAAAATTCAATAGAGTATACAGAGAGGCCTGTAATTTCCACATAAAACGAAGTCAATATTTTATTCATCGAGCAGCGTGTTTTATTATTTTATATGCGGACGTATTGGTAATACGTTCAATTTGTCCAGGAGAACTATTTTAGGGGACAAATTCTTCATGGTCATGGCCGTTCAAATATTATATATACTGCTCACAAAAAATAATGAAGTTCAGACACTCTGAGACTGTTTCAAAAGTTTCCATATTTTTTGAATATGACAGATCTAAATGTTTACTCACTTATCAAAATCATTTTGTTGCCCATTGTCTTATAAGTTTCACGAAGAAATTCCTCTTTAGTAGGTATTTGTAGTACAAAATCAGTTCATCCAAAAAATTGAAAAAATAAACTTCAGTAAAGAATATTACCTCCTCAAACATCAACCACAGCTTGACTTCGACGCATTTGCATATTTTTGATCAGATTGCACAATTTCTCCCTACAGTTGCGTTTAAAATCGTGGAGGTGGTTGATGAGAATTCAAAGCACTTTGTAGCTGCTCCTGAGCGTGTTCAATGGGATTGAATTCTGGCGACCGAGGTGGCAGGGTCAAATGCGAAATACAATGAATTTCCTGAGCTTCATCGACAATTCTCGGACGATGGCGTGGCTCATTATCATTTAAAAATAAGAAATTTGGCCCAATACCAACTTAAAAAAGGGGTAATATTGTTTATATAAATTGGCACATTCATGGTAGCACCAAGCACCAACAATTCTGTATGTCCATTGAAACAAACGACTATCCCAAACTGTAAGTACACCACCTCAGAACGAATGAACTTCCTGAACAGCGATTTCTGAGCACCTGAGGATGGAGCCATACCCAAACAAGCCGATTATCCGAAAACAAAACACCAGAAGCGTTTAAAAATCACCATTTTATGATTTGGTGAATTCTCGAAGGCTCCCTACCTGTAGATCACTCAGAAACCGATCTTGTGCATGAGTGATAGATCTTTCGGCCACGTTTTCAGTTTCTCGACATCGATGAACGAGTCAGATGTAGGAAATCAAACATTTCATTCCTTAAAAATGAATATAAAAACATGAACATATAAATGGACAAGAATTGGCATCTTTTGAAATGGTCATAAAATTCCTTTACTTTTGTGGAGCAGTATCCGTGATAAAAAGAGCATTTTCATTATCGTGCTTTATTCTTAGAGAAATTCAGTTGATATTTTGAAAATCATATAATCAATTAATAGCATTAATTCATAACAATTCACAAGTTGTATTTATTATAGTAATTATAACAGGACAGGATCGATGTTGGCCTTGAATTTGTGAAAAATGATATCCTGATGTTAGCCGAGTACAAAGGAATAGAAATATGGATACCTACAGTTACAAATACAAATGTTCGATTATCTGAATTTCTATCATCAAATAATCTTTTTTCGGCAACCACCCGGGAAGTGCTCACTCCCCGGACGCTTTTTCTCTGAGAAAGCATTTCCCGGCCTAGTCCGGAAAGTACGTACTTCCCGGACTAGGCCGGAAAAGAATCCATAGCAACCGAGATAACGGCTGACAGTTCATATGAAATTAGTTGTCAAAAATTTGCATGTTTTTTTTATCGCAATCGCAATAAAATATGGAAAGCAGCAGCGATAGTGTTATTTTACATGGTTGCCGAAAAAATATTGTACGCAACACGCCCGAAAATGGTTTTTTTGGACTCACAGACTTCCAGGACTTGCTTACGCTCGTCCTGGAATTTTGCCTATTCGTCCAAAAATACCCTATTTTCCGGACTTGTTACGTAAATTACTATTTTGTTAATCATACAGAAAGAAATATTCATTCGAAAAGGACTAATCCGAATGCATGACAAAATTACCAGCAAATGTTTTCGAACGCATGGAATATATTCAGATTGGATTAGATCATTCGGATGCATCACGTATAGCAAAAACTGTCACATTTCAGCTTCACGTCAGTGGGGCGAGAGTAATACATAACTAGGTAATTTTAGCTGGAATACAATGGTTGGATATCCCATATTTTCGGGAATCCATCCGTTATACCACGTTACTGGTAGGCTGTTTGCGATTGGGACAGAAATAGATCGATCATTAAATCGGATACGATTCGAACATGTTTCGAAATATTCATTCCGGTATTAAATAAGTTCGTTTCGTCCCGAACGTGACGGAACGAATACGAAAAATACGAAAGTGGAAGTTTTCCAATGATGAAACATACACTGTGTCCGTAAAGTATGGAACAAATTCATTTTTAGCTAAACATACCATTTTAAGAAATGATCCTGAAACACGTCGAGTGAAGACGTCACCGTAATTTTTTTTTGTCTCAATTTTCCGATTACTCTAGCTGAGCTGATTCCAAGAATGTATCACATGTTGATTCCAATTGGTACAGGGTTGACAAAAATACAATAGCTTTGTGTGTGCTCATAAAGTAACGCTCAACATTCTTCATTTGTTAAATTAACAATATTATTGAAAATACTTATTGTCTAGCGGTCTGGTTCGAATGTAACATTCTGTAGTTCGTTAAATTTTTAGATTAATAAAAATGAGCTGTTTCCAAACATGTTTGGTACTTGTGACCTAGCAGACAGAATATGAGCACACACAAAACTATTGTATTTTTGTCCACCCTGTAACAATTAGAATCAACATGTGATACATATTTGGAATCAGCTCGGCTGGAGTAATCGGAAAATTGAGAACAAATGGGGGTTTTCTATTTAAAAAAATGACGGTGACGTCATTACTCGAAAGTAATTCACCCTTTATATTAGATTAATATTTTAAAATATGGTAAATAAAAATCCAAAATCTACGTGTTTCAGGATTATTTCTTAAAATGGTCGGTTTAGCTAAAAATGAATTTGTTTCATTCTTTACGGACACAGTGTAGAGCTGAGCTATATTTTACTGCCTATGACTTAATCACCTTCAGTTTCAAAACACCGGTTATTGGACCGATCAAATTTTTGAAATCACATTTTTGTGTTGGACTCTTTCTTCACAACGGAAAACGCTTTCACTATCGTGACTGCATAATCATTTCAATCGGAATTATTCATAAATATTGTTATGGTTATTTTATTCGAGTCGTGTTATTGTAATACGTTTCAATTGATTTCAATGTGAATGAATTGAACAATTAATAAATAATCATCATAAAAAACTATTGGGTTTTATGCTAGCATAAGGAAATATTTAATATTGATTTCAATAAACTGGAACAGTACTTCCATTAATGTATTATAGTGTGATATAACTACCATCCGAATATTTTGCCTGCAACAGGCTTATTGAATGTTCCAATTCAAAAAACAAGGAAGAACTACTGTATCTATTTCAGAATGAATAACGATAAATGAATCACTCTTATATTCACTCAATCTCTTGTTTATTCAACCGAAATAAACTTCAATATTATTGTTATTATTATTATCAAGCCCATCATCGTTGAATAACTAGCGCATCCGCCATTTAGCAATTATAATATAACTGAAGAATGTTTTAGATGAGTACTCTCCAGATATTAACCATGACTTTGAATTAATTTGTTCATCTTCTCAGATAATGAATCAATTAGACAACGGCTACATAGCCTGAAATCATCTAATTCTATCAAAGGACACTGCATTATAATTTGCAAAGTTCAAGTTTTTAAAAATGAATGATTCGTCTCTTTGGCATGAACTCGACAACCAACGAAAATTTCGTTTTTCGTGTATATTTTCACATTTTCTCATTATTTCGTAGTATGTTCTCAAAGATATTCTTAAGTTCACACAGAAACCCTCGATTATTCTTTCCCGTGTAAGGAAAGTATCTGATTCTCAGAATAACTCATTTTAACTGCGAACATCACAATAAAAAATGAGGCACATGAATGAACGAGCGATCAGAAGTTCCTGGATTCGCGTCAGTGCTTTTTTCTCTCGATATTCTGCTTGAAATTCCTATGGTTTTGACGATGTTATTTTAAGAGAATTTTCAACGAAACCTGAAAGTTCTACTCAACATACAAGGTGTTCTACAAGTTATATGACAAACTTTGAACTCTAGTCACTCTCAACATTGTATTTCCTATGTAAATATTTTCTGTTGAATTCAGCATTGTTTGAGCTTTGAATTAACCTTCTTCGACAATTAACATCATTGAGAATGATGATGATTGAGACTAGAAAATCTTGAAATTATAAAAATTGCTCGAGATGTCCTCCTTGGAAGTTGATCAGCTTTACATCGATGAACTAAATATTCCATTGATGCAATGCATCATCATGAATTCTATTAAGTAATTATTGATGATAAGTGATTTTGACATTCTTTTCAAGCTGTTAACTTGCTGTTAAAATGTTACTTCATCTGAAGTAATACTTTATCTACTCAAAAGTGTTGCTATAACAACATTTTAACATTAGCTATAAAAAAAAATAGAATCAACTTTTACAGACAATCCTCTACTCGAAATAAGGAAATTATAGATATTCGAGAAAAATGATAGCTAGAGCTGTTCATCTTCGATAAGCGCGCAAAAATAATATCTGAATATTTCGTAATGAAATTTTTCAACCAGTACTTCTTGTACGCAAAAACAGTCCAAATGAAAAGTGACCTGCTTATCGTATTCCCGCCAACTGCTATCGCGGTTTTCTGGATGTAATTTTAAATTGGTTAGCTTTGCCGATGAGAAATAACCGGGGCTTTGAAAACAATGAGATTCTTTAAGGCCTCCGAACAATTTCGAAAGAAGCTGAATATTTCGGGAACAATGGGGTCGCCTACGGGTTAGCCTGAAATTATATTCGTGAGTTACATCCATTAAATTCCTACGTCGGAAGTTTGAGGCTGTACGAGAGGAATTCGCTTGCTTTTTGAATAATGAAAGGTACTCAAAAATTGATTACGTGAAGAATTCACCCTTATAGCAATTTACATAGAAATTGGGTTTTGAATTATATCAGATTGTTTATTTTTATGCGATATTGTAATGTGTTCATCGGAAAGGAAAATAGAAGGCTTGATTAGGTGCAGATTGATCCGGGAGTATGTTCATTCGGCTCTTATAATGAAGATTGTATCGAAAAAATTGATAAAAGTAGGAGAATCTGATCGGTCGGGAATTTATGATTTCTTATTTTTTATGCGTCATTTCACAGACCAAAGAATTGTAGTTTGTTATATGAGATGTACTTCATTATGTTGTCATTAGTGTCGGTTATTTTATCAAGATGAGGAGTACATAACTTAAAATTTTTACCTCACATCCAAATGCAATATGTACCTATTCAATTTCTCTTAAACACGTAGTTCTGAAATCAAGGTCACAAAATATCGACTGGTCATATTTACGAAACTCAAAGTTGGATTTCTTCCATTAACGTATCTAACTTCTGCACCTAACCGGGAAAATATCAATTTTTTTGGTTTTCCATTCATTCATTCATATTCATGTTTTCCTGAAAAATTTTTGATAGTTCTAACAACCAATCGAATTTTGTCATCTCGTGTAATACGAAACAATTTCTCATTATACGGGTAATTGCATTCAATGCAATTATCAATCATTTTGGCAACACGATTGAGTTTGACAACTTCATTCCAAATAAATTTCAAAACGTCACATTTTGGCAATGCGTATGTGCGAAGTATAACAGAGTATAAATCCGCTGATCAAAGAGAAATTCCCAAAAATACAACATACAGTCACAAATATATTTGGGAAATATTTATGGATTTTTGCTGCGAAAGAGAATATGAATTGAATGAACATAGGAGCTTAAAAAAATTGACGTTGATACTAAAAGATTGAGCGGTAAATATGAGAAAGAAAGATGAGACCGAATATAAAGAAGACAATGGTGAAGACACTGTGGAACATTTTGTGCAATCTCTTGAAAAAAGTATAATTATGACTATATCATTAAGATTTCCCCGATATAGTATGTAGATAAATCAGCCCGAGATGACCACGATGCAATGGTAATAGATCATTCATACTAGAGATCTCAACTAGAAGAAATTGAAATTCAAGCAGAATATTGAATAATTTTTCCATATGCTCATCACAATAGATCATCAGTTTGAAATTTATTTTATATCGAGGTTTCATTCTTATATCGAAAAAAAAAATTTTTTTTCTCACGGGAAATCAATAAATTTTCATTTCATTGTGAAGAGGAAGGTATACCCTCAATGATAGATAACTATATCAGCCAAATGACCGCCACGACTTCGATTGCATCCTGTTCATGCGATTATCTATGATTTAGACTGTATGTCCTCGAAAACTTCAAGAATTCTATCTTTAAAGTCTTGAATCGATTTTGGAGAATTGGCATAGACCTTATGTGGAACTTAGCCCTAAAGCAAAAAGTCCAGTTTTTACTTGTCAACTGTTGAAAGATGACAGCCTCAAAATTAAGAGCTACTCAGATAGTGTGCTATTCAAAATTAAAACCCTATACATATAAATGATTATTCGAATGGTCATGCACTATTCCAATAAGGGCAGTGCCTCTTCAAACCTATGCATAAAATTAGTAAGCCCATATTGCTTTATTTCGAAGTAACCTATCGAAAAATTCCCTCGAATCGTCACTTGCGCCAGATCGAATCAATTACGTGAATTGAATGCCAAAAGGTCGCGCCAACACACGTTAATGTCAAAGAAAGAATCGCGGTGAAACGCCAGTCAAGTCATATTTACCAAAACATAAACTCCCACATATTGCCAAAGCCATTATGTTTGATCGTTCGGTCCCAACAAACAAACGCAGAGTGAAAAACATTTTCAACCGACAACACGTCGAAAACCAACAATTTGCTAATAAATATACTCTATGGGATTATAGAGTCAACAAGAATTAAACGTTCAGTAGATATATTCGGCTCATTGTTAATTCACGTATGGAAAAGTTTTTACTCTACTCCGTAGAGAGTGTTTTCGTCATTCTGTGTAAATAATCGAATGGTCTCAATTGGAGAAATAATTTTGAGAATTAGAACCAATGCATAAGAATGTGAATTCGATGAAGACATCTACAACTGTCAGTTCCATCAATTACTTTTTGAGCACTCGTTCCCTGAATAGATCTCACTCTATCATTTTCGTATCTTGAATGCCGCTGTCCAGAATGTCCAGCGATGATAAATAGCCATTCTATGGCGACGTGAAAGATCAGGTGTCAGCTATCGAGGTAACTAAAGAAGTTATTCAGATGTTCCTCACTGTAAGACCATATTACGAAGTTGTCATCTACATACTGCACTGTTGAATATTTGGTAAACGATCCATGAAGTTAGTCAAAACATGAATATACACTTAGGCCAATTGAAATGTTCCCGGTCTACCATAGTAAAACACATTTTTTTGGCAAAATTCGATTTTATTATCCAACATAGTTGCTTTCGAGGGCGATACAGCGGTTATAGCGATCTTCCAACTTTTCGATACCATTTTAGTAGTACGATTTGTCTTTCGCATCGAAATAGGCTTCAGTTCCGGCGATTACTTCTTCATTGGTGCTAAAATCCTTTCCAGTGAACATTCTTTTGAGGTCTGAGAACAGGAAGAAGTCGCTGGGTGCCAGATCTGGCGAATACGGTGGATGCAGAAGGAATTCTGAGCCAAATTCATGCAATTTTGCCAATGTTTTCATTGATTTGTGATATGGCGCCTTATCTTGATGAAACAGCACCTTTTTTCTTCAAATGGGGCGGTTTTTCAACGCTTTCATCCTTTGAACGATCCAATAACCTATATAATAATCGCTGCTGATGGTCTGGCCCTTTTGGTGGTAATCAATGAATATTATACCTTGCACATCCAAGAATACTTATACCACAACCTTTCCAGCTTACTGTTGTGTTTTTCCATCCTTTGGACTCGGTTCATTGTGTGCAGTCCACTCAGCTGACTGTCGATTGGATTCCGGAGTGAAATGCTGGAGCCATGTTTCATCCATTGTCGCATATCGACGCAAAAATTTATGTTTATTGCACTTAAACAGCTTCAAACACTGCTCACAATCATTAACACGTTGTTGCTTTCGATCGATTGTGAGCTCGCGCGGTACCCATTCTCCACACATTCTTTCTTATGCACAAATATTCGTGAATGATATGATGTACACGTTCAGATGATATCTTCACAATGTCTGCTATCTCGATCAACTTCACTTTAGGGTCATTCAAAATTATTTTGTGAACTTTTTTGATATTTTCGTCGGTGACAGTCTCTTTTGGGCGTCCACTGCGTTCGCCGTCTTCGGTGCTCATTTCACCACGTTTAAACTCAGCATACCAATCAATGATTGCTGATTTTCCTGTTGTAGACCCCGGAAACTCTTCATCAAGCTAAGATTTTGCGTCAACTGTATTTTTTCCCGTCTAAAAGCAATATTTTATCAGCCTACGAAATTCCTTTTTTTTTCATCTTTTTCAAATAACAAAAGTACCTACACTCACAACGCAATATCTCACAAAGTAATGGTCAGACTGCTGTCAAATTTTGATACGTATCGTTTGAAGATTGGTATACTAACTAAAAATCATATGGTCATATTTACGAAACTCAAAGTTGGATTTCTTCCATTAACGTATCTAACTTCTGCACCTAACCGGGAAAATATCAATTTTTTTGGTTTTCCATTCATTCATTCATATTCATGTTTTCCTGAAAAATTTTTGATAGTTCTAACAACCAATCGAATTTTGTCATCTCGTGTAATACGAAACAATTTCTCATTATACGGGTAATTGCATTCAATGCAATTATCAATCATTTTGGCAACACGATTGAGTTTGACAACTTCATTCCAAATAAATTTCAAAACGTCACATTTTGGCAATGCGTATGTGCGAAGTATAACAGAGTATAAATCCGCTGATCAAAGAGAAATTCCCAAAAATACAACATACAGTCACAAATATATTTGGGAAATATTTATGGATTTTTGCTGCGAAAGAGAATATGAATTGAATGAACATAGGAGCTTAAAAAAATTGACGTTGATACTAAAAGATTGAGCGGTAAATATGAGAAAGAAAGATGAGACCGAATATAAAGAAGACAATGGTGAAGACACTGTGGAACATTTTGTGCAATCTCTTGAAAAAAGTATAATTATGACTATATCATTAAGATTTCCCCGATATAGTATGTAGATAAATCAGCCCGAGATGACCACGATGCAATGGTAATAGATCATTCATACTAGAGATCTCAACTAGAAGAAATTGAAATTCAAGCAGAATATTGAATAATTTTTCCATATGCTCATCACAATAGATCATCAGTTTGAAATTTATTTTATATCGAGGTTTCATTCTTATATCGAAAAAAAAAATTTTTTTTCTCACGGGAAATCAATAAATTTTCATTTCATTGTGAAGAGGAAGGTATACCCTCAATGATAGATAACTATATCAGCCAAATGACCGCCACGACTTCGATTGCATCCTGTTCATGCGATTATCTATGATTTAGACTGTATGTCCTCGAAAACTTCAAGAATTCTATCTTTAAAGTCTTGAATCGATTTTGGAGAATTGGCATAGACCTTATGTGGAACTTAGCCCTAAAGCAAAAAGTCCAGTTTTTACTTGTCAACTGTTGAAAGATGACAGCCTCAAAATTAAGAGCTACTCAGATAGTGTGCTATTCAAAATTAAAACCCTATACATATAAATGATTATTCGAATGGTCATGCACTATTCCAATAAGGGCAGTGCCTCTTCAAACCTATGCATAAAATTAGTAAGCCCATATTGCTTTATTTCGAAGTAACCTATCGAAAAATTCCCTCGAATCGTCACTTGCGCCAGATCGAATCAATTACGTGAATTGAATGCCAAAAGGTCGCGCCAACACACGTTAATGTCAAAGAAAGAATCGCGGTGAAACGCCAGTCAAGTCATATTTACCAAAACATAAACTCCCACATATTGCCAAAGCCATTATGTTTGATCGTTCGGTCCCAACAAACAAACGCAGAGTGAAAAACATTTTCAACCGACAACACGTCGAAAACCAACAATTTGCTAATAAATATACTCTATGGGATTATAGAGTCAACAAGAATTAAACGTTCAGTAGATATATTCGGCTCATTGTTAATTCACGTATGGAAAAGTTTTTACTCTACTCCGTAGAGAGTGTTTTCGTCATTCTGTGTAAATAATCGAATGGTCTCAATTGGAGAAATAATTTTGAGAATTAGAACCAATGCATAAGAATGTGAATTCGATGAAGACATCTACAACTGTCAGTTCCATCAATTACTTTTTGAGCACTCGTTCCCTGAATAGATCTCACTCTATCATTTTCGTATCTTGAATGCCGCTGTCCAGAATGTCCAGCGATGATAAATAGCCATTCTATGGCGACGTGAAAGATCAGGTGTCAGCTATCGAGGTAACTAAAGAAGTTATTCAGATGTTCCTCACTGTAAGACCATATTACGAAGTTGTCATCTACATACTGCACTGTTGAATATTTGGTAAACGATCCATGAAGTTAGTCAAAACATGAATATACACTTAGGCCAATTGAAATGTTCCCGGTCTACCATAGTAAAACACATTTTTTTGGCAAAATTCGATTTTATTATCCAACATAGTTGCTTTCGAGGGCGATACAGCGGTTATAGCGATCTTCCAACTTTTCGATACCATTTTAGTAGTACGATTTGTCTTTCGCATCGAAATAGGCTTCAGTTCCGGCGATTACTTCTTCATTGGTGCTAAAATCCTTTCCAGTGAACATTCTTTTGAGGTCTGAGAACAGGAAGAAGTCGCTGGGTGCCAGATCTGGCGAATACGGTGGATGCAGAAGGAATTCTGAGCCAAATTCATGCAATTTTGCCAATGTTTTCATTGATTTGTGATATGGCGCCTTATCTTGATGAAACAGCACCTTTTTTCTTCAAATGGGGCGGTTTTTCAACGCTTTCATCCTTTGAACGATCCAATAACCTATATAATAATCGCTGCTGATGGTCTGGCCCTTTTGGTGGTAATCAATGAATATTATACCTTGCACATCCAAGAATACTTATACCACAACCTTTCCAGCTTACTGTTGTGTTTTTCCATCCTTTGGACTCGGTTCATTGTGTGCAGTCCACTCAGCTGACTGTCGATTGGATTCCGGAGTGAAATGCTGGAGCCATGTTTCATCCATTGTCGCATATCGACGCAAAAATTTATGTTTATTGCACTTAAACAGCTTCAAACACTGCTCACAATCATTAACACGTTGTTGCTTTCGATCGATTGTGAGCTCGCGCGGTACCCATTCTCCACACATTCTTTCTTATGCACAAATATTCGTGAATGATATGATGTACACGTTCAGATGATATCTTCACAATGTCTGCTATCTCGATCAACTTCACTTTAGGGTCATTCAAAATTATTTTGTGAACTTTTTTGATATTTTCGTCGGTGACAGTCTCTTTTGGGCGTCCACTGCGTTCGCCGTCTTCGGTGCTCATTTCACCACGTTTAAACTCAGCATACCAATCAATGATTGCTGATTTTCCTGTTGTAGACCCCGGAAACTCTTCATCAAGCTAAGATTTTGCGTCAACTGTATTTTTTCCCGTCTAAAAGCAATATTTTATCAGCCTACGAAATTCCTTTTTTTTTCATCTTTTTCAAATAACAAAAGTACCTACACTCACAACGCAATATCTCACAAAGTAATGGTCAGACTGCTGTCAAATTTTGATACGTATCGTTTGAAGATTGGTATACTAACTAAAAATCATATGGATTCAATACTAGCACCGCCATCTGTGCATCAGACCGGGGACTTTTCAATTGGCCTAATAGCAATAATTATATGAAATTTATAAACATGAGAGACTGTGTCAGTTGCATCTGAATGGGAAGTAAAACATCAAAGTGTCTTCAATAGTTAAAATATCACAGTGTCATTTGATTCATTTCATACATTGATAATCTGAATAGAAAGCAAATGTAGATGGAATGGGAAAATTGCAACAATTCTGCAAAGGGGAAAAATGAAATGAGTCACCCCGTGATATACTGACAGAACATAGAAAAATCTGCATGGATGCCCTATCATAAAGTTGGAATTTCGAACATGGTTTGTTGAGTTTTCAAGTTGGTTGGTCGAATATCGAATTCGCGTTCTCGTGATAGAAAAATCGAATCACACACCCATCGATCCATGTTCTTGTATCCCGCTCGGCTGAAAAACGCCAGTTTATGCAGATAAATTGCACATGGCGTTGGAACACGCGATATCTGACTGTTGCCAGCGTTCTGCATGTCACATAATAGATATAGGAGAGTGTTCAGTTCGGGCCGGAACCCCTTTTATGTAAATTAGAAGGCATATTAGTGTCGAGGTGTAGACAGTTGCGTGGAGGTGTGATAGGATCTTTGTAATTTCCTGGCGCACTGCTCATCGATATTTTAGGAATGGATATGAAATATGAAGGTTTTTTTATGGGTTGGTTGAAGGTTTGAAGGTTGCAATAGATTACGGGGTGAATCTATCACCCCAATTGCTTCACTTTCATCCTTCCATGGAGCATCGTTTTTGGAAAGCACTCAAGGAAAAAGGGGGTGTAGTAAAAAGTATTCCTTTGTATGGAAACAAAGCTTCAATTACCATAGTTAGAATTATGCTATTTACGTCAAATATGCGTCGTTTTGTTCAATAACTTGTTGCCATTAGCAAGGTAATATCATTATGCCTCTTTCATAGAAGCAATCGTTCTTATTGGTAAAAAATTGAGACAGTCGATTCTCACAGGCCTCTGTTGAAGGGAATTTTTAACCAGCAAAACTAGTCGCCTTGGACAGGAACAGAAGGTGACCACTTGGTGTCACGTCTGGACTATAAAATGCAGCAAAACCTCCCACCCAAGCTCCCGGATCTTCTGGCGAAGGACTATTGATGTGTGTAGCCTGGCATCGCCCTAATGATAAAAACTGTCCGCGTCTGGGAGATTGATTCATTCAGACTAGGAACTGTAGTGTCAACAATTGTTGACACTGCAGTTCCTAGTTAACAGTTGTACCGTACGGAAGCAGCTCAGTGCAGATAATTCCCTGCCAATCCCACCAAAAACACAGCAAAACCTTCCTGATCGTGAATCCTAGCTTGGCCACCGTTTCCGTCGTCTCACCGCGTTTCGACCACGACCGATTTCACTTGACGTTGTCGTAAGTGATCTCTTTTGCAACCGTTTCAAAAATGTTGCGATTCTGTTGCGATTCAGCAGCGATTCGCAGCTTGAAATTCGATCCATGAGGTTTTTTCTTCGTTAACTCATTTGGGTATACATACATCGAGCTTCTTGGGACCAGCCTCATGCAAATAGTTACAAACGTGTTTTTTGTTTCAGCTCTTAGGCAATCAAAACAGTGCCTACATGATGGTAGGAGTAGACAATGTCCATGATTATATTGGTAATTGGCAATTGGCCTTCGAGTGCGTGGTGCATATTTAACATTGAAATTACCGGAACGGAATCGACGAAACCAAAATTGCGCCAGATTGGCTGTTACAGTATCAGAACCATAATTCACTTTTATATCCGCCTGGCTTGCATTTTCGCCTCCATCAAAGAAGAAGTTTAAAATATAGGGTATTTTCTTTTTGCTTATGTCCATGCTTGATGCATGCTCCAACTAAACTAAGTCGACTAATCACAAAACTCTCAGAAATATTTTTATGGTACGAAATTTTATCTTTTTAATGCCGTCTAGTTAAACCCGATCGACTTATACAACGCGGGATACAGATAACGAAAGCACAATAATGGATTTCTTTTTACTACACGTGTGTTACTACTCATAATCTCGATTAATTTCTATTTAAAGTTTGCTTCCTCAAGAACTTCGTGCGGAACCTAATATTGTCTCCAAAAATTCCGCTATCCACAATTTTTATATGTAATAACTTTTGTCAGGTTGTCACGAGCTCATTGAGTAAGATGGTTATTATTTGCTGTTTTTTTTTTCCAAAAACTTCATACAGTGATTTCTTTGAATTATAAAATTCAGAAATTCTACTCCTGATATAATGAAGATGATAATATTATTGGATGAAATCATGTTGAGAACATATAAAAGTTTTGTGGTTTAGAGCGTCTCTACTCCATTTTCTAAAATATATCATGACAGGAAAGGAGATACATTAAAAATATTAGGATCTTTCAAAAATTAGAGTAACTTGTATGAGAGATCTTTGTTAGATCACACCATAATTCAGGACCAACTCAAGTTTTATTGACGTTTCTTGTATTGATCAGAACTAACACATATCGGGTTTCATAAGTATGTTAGTTATAGCCGAAAGGATATAGGTTAAGCGAATCATGCCATCAGTATTCAATTACGCAATAGCTGCACTGCCATAACATGTTTACATGGAAGCGACATATACATAAAGGGACAAATCAATCATGTTCAAATTGAGATCGAATGAAATTCAGTGCTACTTCAATTATCCCTGCGGGGTAGCAGCAAAGCGGCAATCATGACGGAAATAAATATTAGAAGTTTTTAACGTATCAACTATGCAATACTTTTATTGATATTTTCCTAATATTTTCGAAAAAAAACAGGATTGAAATTCCTGGTTTCAGTAACGGAAAATTCATTTCATTCTCCTGAGTTTGCTCGAATCAATCAAAACAAATCACAAAAAATGAGGAAGCACTGAGTTGAGAACGTCAGCTGTAGGCGCTCATTCATGCATCTATTGCGTCATTGGAGACCACATAACCCAATATGAGATGTGTTTTATTGTAATGCCATTATTGTCGATTATTTAATTTAGAACAGTAGATTCAATTATATGATCCTTCTGAAATTCTGCCTGAACATTCGAGTGATCATTTAACATATATATCGTTTTTTAATAGGAATAATGCAATTTAAGATGGTTATAATAGTAACATGGTGCATTATTTTTTGACATCTCCTATGTCAGTTGTATTCAATATGTTAGGCATTTCAATGTTGGCTTCAACAACATTCGGTATATGACTTATAATAATAATAAGTAATATTGACTTATATGACAATATATAGTCATATGACATAACCTTTAGATTTGTCTTACTATTCAAAAATGACCACTGATTTTGATATCAATTTGAAATGTTATTGAAGCTTGTAACTTGTAAGGAATGATTAAATGGAACCTACTGAACCTTAGTAAGATGAGAAAAGTCGAAAAATAATACACAATGTTGTTATTATAACCGTTACAAAGTGAATTATTCCTATCGGAAAACCCTCACTCCACAAATAAAACTTTAAAGCTAACTCCTGTTGGTAAGAAAATTTCTTTTTTGATTTCTTCAAGAATTTCTTTACTTCTGTTGATGCGATCTGAATGAAGATGATGTTCAGAATCGATTGTGTTCGATTAAATTCATCAGAAAAGTCTGATTTTTACTTCCCGCCACAAAGCTGAATTTTTGAATAACTCACGTATGAATTGCAATGATTAATTCATTTACTCAAACCTTGCGAACGGTTTGGTATATCATCCCTAAATTTTTTTTTTGAATCAATCAAAAATAATGAAACTTTAAAATTTGAATCTCGTGAACTGAGTTAAAATCTCGAGACTAAAAGATTGCATTTGCAGCAGACTTCACATTCATAATTGGACATTAATTTTCTCACAATGCAAAAGTGTTACTTTTCAGCCATTTCCATTGAAAGTATGGGCCTGCCTGAAACAAAGGAACGCTGAAAACTACAAATTGTGTCTGGCCTCAACTTAAATGGAGGTTTAAATCACCAGCGGGAAGCGTGAAACGAATATGGGTTCCGTAATTATACCCCACAGTCTGGCTCCTTTTCCAACTTGCATAATTGTCGGTATGGCTGAAATGTGTATCACCATTTTATCAGCCATTAATAAATATTACTCAACCTGGTTTTTTGGAATTAAAAATTGTGTGTTAGATGAGGAAGGATTTACATAGTAATTGACCGAGTAATTGACACTTATAGATACAGGGTTTTTCTATTAACCTGTCGTATTATACTTATTGGCAATGAAAAGCCATAGAAAGGACTATGCTGGGTTTGAGCTTGGGAGACAGACATCATTGATAGAGTGGCTAGGCTTAGGTGGTACACGTAGCAAGGCAAAATGTGGAGAAATGGTCATACAAGGTGACATTTTGGAGACCTCGAGAAACCAAAAGGAGCGTAGGAAGATCCAGAAAGAGATGGATAGACGACACAATCGCTAAAGCAGGAAAACAATGGAGGAGAACGGCAAATGACAGAGAATCATGGAAGAAACTGGAAGAGGTCTATGTCCGACATTGGATGAGTAAAGGCTGAAGAAGAAGATTACAATTATTTGGAAAACTAGTGAATATTTCGTTCTAGAATGTCAAGTTATGTTTTGGGTAAAATGTACATAATTCTTTCTTAGAAATATTTTCAGTTTGATAGTATGGCCACATCTATCTGAAATGCATAGTTATTTCCCTATTTTAAGTGGTCCATCTCTTATGTTTATTTATGTATTATGTATTGTTTACCGGCAATGTGAATAATCCATGCATTTCATACATTGCCTAGGCAATGTATGGAAAAAATGAATGCGTTTCATACTCTAGGCATTGTTACAATTCCAAAGAATGCCAGCTGGTCAGTTGGTAATGTGTAAAAGGAAATGATTTAAGTATGAATTAATTAATTTAATTGAATGAGTATATACCCTTATCTTTTGAAATATGTAATTAAAATCATTTTGTGATTGAAACATTGTTTATTTTTCATTCCTCTTGATGGAGAAGCGAACAAATATAGAGATATCTGAAAATTCATTCTAAACAAAAATTATTAATTTCTTTGAAATTTGGGCCATGGAAGCGATTTCCATAAAAGGTTGAGTATTTTTGAAAGCACTGCTCTTGAAGATTTTCATTGAATATTCAGTGTCCAGATCCTAAATGAAATGTTTAATATTTACTTTCAAATGAAAATGAACTATTTTTCAACTTATATATGATTGAATCAAATATCATTGTGGGTTAATTAACAAAATTTCATTTGATCTAATGTTATAAATGAAATTTACAAAAACTGAACAAAATAATTTCCTCATCAATGGGATCTTACCTTACACACTAACGCACTAATGGGCATTCTCTACAATGCCGCATCCGGCATTGTAACATCTTACACATTGCTGGTAACATATGTATTCTATAAGGAATGCACAGTACAAATTACTTGAAAAAATCCTTTGGCACCCTCATGCTCTGAGTATTGGAATTCTTGCATCTGCATTAGCGATTTGGAAGATCGATATCTTGGTTATTACTAATGGGAACGAAATGAGTATATCCAAAGTGACTTGGAAGAAGCCAGAATATTACAATCATACAAGCGTTGTCCAAGTTTCCAGAAATTTCTTTTGGGACCAGTGAATTTATTGCCTAATAATACTTTGAAATACACCGCGGTATTTAGCGGATCGCGTTATTCACTTCGAAGGGACATCTGGCCAAACGTTTTTATGGACTAGTTCAAGTGACTTTGGATATACTTTACTTCCGATTATCAAACTATCAATCGATGATAAATTAGTAGGATCCAGACTCAGAAGCGCTTCAAATATTTGCATTTGCCGGGTTGATTCTTGGGAGCCTTTGAACAGGATGACCGCTACCTGAATATCAAAATAATAAAAACTTTTACATCTCAAAAAAATGTCCACCGAAACATCTTTACTAGTTGAAGGAAGGCCTTGTTCACCGCCTTCAATAATCATCTCCACTTCCTTGATACCCTGTATTTCTCTCGACCTCATTCTAGTTCAGGCCATCAAAGAAAATTCGGGTGAATTAATGTCAGAAGGGTTAACCTTGCGGTCCGAAACAACGTTCTCGCAGTAATCATTTGCGCCACCACAAGCCTCGAACACAGCTGCCACCATGATACAAACACGGTAAATTCAACCGGGGAACCTTTGCCAGCATCGTCTACCGGACTTGATGATATTAAAACGTACCGAGGGCCGCAGTATTTCCTCATTTTTGAATCCTCTCGGACCTGGTTATGAAACATGACTCACTGAACCACCCCTTCAAATTTAGGGATGATATTTGGGACTGTCAATGCGGCATGTTGTAGAGGAGATCTGTAGATTTGGGGGGAAGGGCGATTTCAATTACTGAATGATGAAATTGCAATCGAGATTTTTTTGGTTTATTATGGAGACTTTTGGGGTGAAATTATATTTTAGGAATGCTTTAGAATGCTAGTTGACAAAAAATCCTCAAAAGAGCGTTTTTGTAGGGTGCCTTGAGGGGAATTCCCGAAAATAAACTGACCTAACGTAAAAACATCATAAAATTCGATTAATACGAGTACAACAGTCAATCAACTCAAACTCTGAGCTGCACTTTACTTTCTCCTTCTACCATCACCTACGAGTATATACCTCAAACTCATGCTAATCATATTCAGAGTGATCTCTCTATCAACTCATCGACAAACTTTTGCCATAATTATGAAAGCTCATAATTTCAACAGAAGAACCGTCTATCATTCGCTGTTAACAGTGTTCAGCCTGAAGTGGACTAAGATGCAGTAACAAATCCCACTCAAAACAAAACTGGTCTTCTATTTCTTCTTATTCTAAAGAAACTTCAAATTTCCGAAAGGTCTCACAAAGTGAGTCGTTGCCTTTCAACGATTTCTCCATAGTAGACATACTTTTTCAAGTGTCGAAACAAGAAGTAATCCAAGCATGAGAGATCGTGGGATGTTGCAGGCCAGCTTCTTATATCAGGTTTTCCAATAAGGACTTGACTACTTTTTTTCAGAATAAAATGCAAACCATTTGAGATATTTCAAAAACTTTATTATCGGGTTGAAGTACAATCAAAACATTTATGAATGGACCTCGACTTCGTTCAGATGACCACCGCTTGCACGTTTGCAGCGGTCGATTCGTTGGACCCAATTTTCGATGACTCGGTCACAGATTTCCTCCGAAACGGCTGCAATTTAACGTTCAATGTTGGCTCTGAGCTCTTCCAACGTTGTAGGCTTGTTGGCACAGACCAATGACTTGACGTGGCCCCAAAGGAAGCAGTCTAAAGGCGTTAAATCGCATGAACGAGGCGGCCAATCGATTTTGCGCTGAAATTGATCATCTTGACGCTTCTTCTCCAGAGCCCAATCGTAGAACGTACGTCGCTTCGAATGGTCCATCGGCTTCAATTCTTGAGTCAGCTTGAACTTGTATGGGTGTAAACCAAGATCCTTACGCAAAATTCGCCATGAAGTGGTCTGGACGATGCCCAACTCTTGAGAACGCCGAGGAATTGACTGATTTGGATCATTTTCTACGGACGTTTCAACGCCAGCGATATTTTCGACAATTCGACCAATCCGTTGTCTCACTGACACGGCGACATCACACATCGAATTTGTAGACTCAAATTTTTGCACTAAACTTGTTACTGCCTGTCTACTAGGGCGAGAATTACGTCCGAAAATCGGAGTTAACGCTCTTAAAGTAGCGGCACCGACTCCGAATCTCTGTAGTAAATTTTTGAGATTTGCAGACGTTGTTCGTTCGCGTACTTTACCATGATGATGATGTTAAGTTTACTGAATGAATTGACAGTAACAGTTCGATGATTAGCGGAACGAGGGTGCGTTTACAAATTGTATTCAAAGTTGTCTAGTCCCTATAGGAAAACCCGATATTTGTAGTTGACATGTGAATATTACTCGTATAAAGTTCTTCTATATAATGCTGCTGAAATTCGATAGAGAAACAGATATTCTGGAAAATCTACACATAAAACAAATTGAAACCGATACAAAGTAACCAGATCATGTTGACACTCTGCTTAAATTTACCCTTTGAGGATTTTCAAAGAAAGAAGACATTTCACTCTGCATTTATTATAGAGCAGACAAGCTTTTAGACTTTATGTGAAACCGTCCACGACTAATGCCTTCTTTGAATAATGGCAACTGCTACGAATATTTGAACTGGTACGAGGAATTGTAACATTAGAATGCAGAATGTCATCTTCAACAATGAAACGTGATTCTGTCAGACAAAGGCTAGAGAACAGAAAGGATAACTTTTTTCTTTTTCCCATCATAGAATTCTGGATTATTTTTTCATGGTTCTAATTACCAAAAAACTTCCACTGTGAAACTAATAATTCGTTTTCTATTTCAGCTCCAGATTCGAAGTTTGCGAAAAATAGTGTACTGATTCAGCTAGCCAAGTACAGGAGAAGTTGTGTAACGCTGATTTAAGAGCTGTAAGTTTTTCCATTTTATAATTTTTTCGTGTGGTCAGCCGATATTACAATTGATTAAAATTTCCATTAAAATTCATTCTTTCGGAGAAAGCTATTCAACACGATAGCTCAGAATCTAATAAATTCAATCGAAGTAAGGGGTGATCACGCAATTTGAAAATTAATGCACAATACTAGTTTAAAGTGCCACTGACTTAGTTGGAGAGAAAATATAACACTTTACAGTCTGACCTCTGGTGTTTAAATTAATTGCATACCATTAGGGCTGTTGGAATATTGCAAAATAACGGAATTCCATATAAAAAAAGTCGAATAGCGAATAAAGATCTCATTATACTCTAAATAATTACAGATATTGATGGATACATTCAGATATATTGTGTACTGCAATCAGCTCATCGTGTTTTCGGGAAATATATCGACTCAATGGTGCACAAAAACATTTTTTGGTTCATTGTTTGCATTTAAAAATCTAGTAGAAATGGGTACTCTATTTTCTAGGAATGCATTGAGATAATATGAAAGTTACTCTGATGATTGTGGGAATTTTGGGAGTTTGATGTATATTTTCATGATAAAGTTCTGATACATTGGTTCTTTGTCATTTTAACTCGAAAAATAAATCGATCAAAATTAGTGAGTAGCGCAGAAAATATCACGGACATATTTCTTCATCATTCCAATTATTCTTAAAGGTGGTAAAAGTGAACAGGCATGATTATAAACCACCCATATTTGGTTTATTGATCTGAATAGTTGTAAAATCAGTCTATTCGGCGTTTCTAACTTCTATCTTGTATCAAAGTTCCTTGCGGGGTCCCAACTTTGTTAAACTCGTGAAACTTCCGAGAAAGTTCTATCACTTTTTCGTCAATTGAATATTGAATAATTCGATTTCAATATTCAATGAAGTCGGAATTCCATGTCGAGGGGTTGAGAATTACATGTGTTGAGGTATTGTCAAAATTTGCGAAAGAAACATGCTACGACACATGTTTGAAAAATTGCTAGGGAGGAACATCGTCGGTGTGAAAGAAATAGGTCTTACAGGTAGTTACTCAAAATGCATCATTACATTACATCTGAACTAAGTAGCAAACAGAACTTCAATCAAGACTTATATAGAGCCTAATCAAATTGAATGATAGATTCAAACTGATTAATATAAAGATAAACAATAAAAAAAAATAATAGAACTTCAAGCAATAATTTACGGAATTTCTAATTCAATTTAGCTGTGGAATTTGAATTTTTTCGTTTGAGAATGATATTATTCACGGATAGCCAAACGAACTTAAGTGAATTTGAGAACTTATATTACAAAGGTCGTTCGGGAGCATCTTCTTCCTTAATCTAGGGATTTCTACCTATTTGCTATACCTTGGCTTCTATTCAATAGATGAGGTAAACCAGCTTTGTCCCCAGCTCTTCGGTGGTCGTCCAGGTTTTCTTCTTCCATCGGTTTGTTCATGTTTGCAAATGTATGCAATTCCATCTGAGGCCATCCTATCAACACAGTCTTTCTTTCCCTCCTTTTTTAACCCTTGACAATGTCCTGTATACCGAACCTCTCTTATTGACTTGCTGGTCTGTCTATGTCTCAATGTTACCACTGGAATTCTTCTCAAGATCATTATTTCTACCGTTCCAAGCTTCTGTTTGGTTCTCTCTGTTACCGCATGGGTTTCTATGGCGTAGGTTATAATTTGGCGCACCATTGCTTTATTAAGTCTTGCCTTTCTTCCTTTGATCATCATTCCTTTGATTTGTTTAGTCAAACTTTTGTGTTGCCCAGTTATTTTTGCTGCCGTTGAGAACGACCAGTCGAAAATTCATAGTTTATACTGCAGAATTTAAAATCTGATTCGGTTGTGCGTCATTTCGAAGTTTGTGAAGGATAGTCATCATTCTAATTCACAAAGAATGAACTTTGAGTGAAAATAAATAATCTCCTCCTCCTCTTGAAAGTATGGGTTCACTGAAGTACCGAAGAATTATAATTCTTAGGAAGAATACAGATAAGTACTATAATATGTTATCACAGTTAATCTTTCCATATTAATGACTTGTTACAGACCTAATTGAATTTCGAAAAATTATGATTTTTGAATAAATAATAATACACTGCTGATTTCCACAAAAAAAAAAAAAAAAAAAATTTTGTGGAAATCAGCAGTGTATTATTATTTATTTAAAATGAATTTCCATCAAGTGAAGACCGAATCAATCAAATATTTATGATTTTTGATTCTCTCCACTATTCGAATTTGTGCAAATAGTTTTCATGCTGTAAACCTCAACCACAAAAGAGTTAATTCAATCCGTCTGAACTAGAGGGCGGTCGCGCAGTCTGAAATATAAACTAATGGATAACAGATTAAAGCGGCCCAGAGACGCGATGGGAGAGAAAACATAACCCACTAAAACGCCGACCTCTGGCGCGTAAATCACACAACAGAAACCAGCAAAAGTTGATTCAATTTTACCTTCCGACCCGCACAGCTGCCGCAGTCCGACAGAACGCCATTAGAGCCGTTGGCAGATTAAAGAATCACCCCGAGATGATTTAGACGGCAAAAGTTTGACGCGACCGACGGCGGGCGCCGCGTTTCGAGGGATGAAACGTATTGATTTATGAAGTTATATGAACGGGAACTCGGGAAAATTTTCGAACATCCGGAAACAGACGGTTTGTACCTTATGTGCGGATGTAACATCCCGATGGTATTTTTATTGGGTTATCCGCTTGAGGGCCCTCGATGAGGGGAAAGAAGGGGATAGGCACCGCGAAAATGACAGGTTGACAAACAAGAAGTACAAATCAATCTGGCTGGCGGGATCGAAAGTCGTTTTAGGAGTATTTCCACTTCGTTCTTCGATTTCTGACAAGTTGAATAATGGTTTGTGTGGTAACTTCGATTGGAATTCTTGTAGTTATGGATTTTACTTTGATGGAGTGCTGTTCTTCACGGATGGATGAGTGCGTTCGATCCTTCAATACAATTTTATTTATGTTGACTTTTTTAGATAGCTTATGTTCACGCCAAGTGAACGCTCACAATGTCAGAAAATGGATGATTTCGTGTTATTCACTTATTTTATATGCCATATCATATAACAATGCGTCGAGTCCTGGAGTTTCAAACATATTTTATTGTAACTTTACTAAATTCACATAACTTCACATCAAATAGCATTTAAAAGCAACTCGAATCATACTTTCGGCCAGCAAGACCTCAGTCGTCATTTCAACACTTCAATTGGACTGATGAAACTTTGCATGTTTTTGATACTATAGGTATATTAATGAGCCCTGATACTCATTTCTCAATTTTTCGTCATGACGTTCTCTCATCAGCCAGCAGTGATTATAATTAGTTGACAGAGAAACTTATATTGCAATTTCCACTTGACAACGCTGTAGAGTCATATATGGTAATACTCCTTCACACTTTGGTTTTCGTCCAGTTTTTCTTCTTCCATTGGGACGTTCTTTTTTGTTCTAATTAGTTGACAGAGAAACTTATATTGGAAAATTCCACTTGACAACGCTGTAGAGTCATATATGGTAATAAACCTTCAATTGTGAATTTGGGTTGAGCAATTTATTGTTCTGAACAGACCTAACCTTCTTAGAGGTCGGTACTTGAGTGCTTTATCCATTTGAGTGCTTCGGTAAGAAAAGGTTTTACCAATTGTTTCTTCATTTGAACTTCCGGTTTTCTATAATACAGAAAATTTACCATTGAAAAATATACATATAGTATTATATTTATTTCTATATATAGTTTTTCATTCATTTCTGTCAATTTCAGTCAAAATTAACCTGACAAAATTCAGATTCAATATCCGGAAAATATATCCATATTCTTTGTGGTTCGATAAATATTTGCTCAACAGTTTTCATTCTCGATCTTAATAGAACCGAAAATATAAAGCATGTATTTTCATTCAAAGCTCTCAATATGTTCACTCTTGAAGAAAGTAGTGTCATTTTGGACATAGTTCTTCAAGAGTATACATATTAAGATGTTTGAATTCATACCTCAGCTTTTTTTATAATCGAGAATGAAAATTTGACACTGGAGTATTTATTGAATCACAGACAACATGGATATATTATCCGAAAATTAAATCTGAATTTTCTCAGATTTATTTTGGCTGAGATTGCTAAAAATGAATATAAAACTACCACTATATTTACATATTCGAATTCAGAATCGATTGAGTATTGACAAAATATATGAAAATATCATTAAGTATATTTTCCAATGGAAAATTTTCTGTTTTATAGAAAACCGGCAGTTCAAATGAAGAAAAAATTGGTCAGACCAATTCGAAGCACTTAAGTAACGATCTCTAAGAAGGTCAGGTCTGTTCAGAGCAATAAATTGCTCAACCCAAATTTACAATTTTGATATATGACTCTACAGCGTTGTCAAGTGAAAATTGGAATATAAATTTCTCTGTCAACTTATCATAATCACTGCTGGCATATAATATAATAATATAAAATATATTTTTCAAGGAAAATTTTTCTGTTCTTTAGAAAACCGGAAGTCGAAACGAAGAAACAATCTGTACGAAACATCCTGTACGAATCAATCAGTTGATTCGGTCGATAGTCATTTCAGAGTTAAGAATACGTTTTGTTTGCATCAAGATATTGAAGATGATTTATAATTATTGGAATTTCGTAAACCCGTTTTTATGATCAACTCAATATTTTCATAACCAAGCTCTAATAGAGTCTCTTTCATACTGTTTTCCTTTCATAGTGAATCAAATAGGCATAATTTCTATACATGAAAAAATTTATTGCACAAATTTAGTGGATAGTACAGGAAATATTACGCGTGTTTCAAAAATTTCCTCGGAACATTTTTCAGTTATTTTTGAAGATGGTTAATCTGAATCGACATGATTATAAACCATTCATATTCGGTTCATTGATCTGAATAGTTGTGAAATGAGTCCATTCGACGTTTCTAACTTCTATCTCGTATCAAATTTCCTGCAAGGTCCTAACTTTGTTGAACTCGTGGAACTCGGCAGAAAGTTCTATTACTTTTTCTCCAAATATTGTATGATTCGACCTCAATATTCGGTGAAATCTGAATTTCATGATGAGAATTGGCAATGACGTTCCCTGAAGAATAGTCGTAATAGCTGCGCTATATTGTATAATATTTTCTCTACATAAATATCGTCAGTGTGATGTTTCTAATTTTATCTGATGATGAATCAAGTAGAGACCGAATTCATTGAATTTTTACCTAAACTATTCAAATATTTAATAAGGAAGTGTTAACAGACTATTGCAAACTGAAACTTATAACACTCCCCAATAGGAGGCTGCAGAACAGTAACGAAATGATATAATGAAACAGGATTCGATGACTTAGTGTTTCTTGTCAACTTCTTCTATTATTTTTTTCATACACTCTTTCTAATTTTCACTAGGCATTATGAACTTGTTCTGAACGATTTTTCTGTTTCTAATGTCTAACAACGAGGTCCATTGTAATTATTGAAATTATCGCATGAATTCATTGCAGAGCTCCTTTTTATATTCTTCATTGGTAATTATTATAAGGTTTGCTATGGCTTTTCTATGTATATATACCTTTTGGAATATTTGATTTTTTGGAAACTGGACAGTTATTTAATGATTGTTATTTTTTCTCAATTGACGAATATTTCTCCACAATTGTTTTGTCTTATCTATCATGAAATAATTATCATTGAAGAGAAAATTATTTCACTGGTGTTGGAGTTATCAGAGGCTCATCATGATAACTTTCGAAGAGACTTTGAACTCGAAATTTTCAGGATCGATTTAGATTTCAACTGCTGCAGTTGATCTCGTTGATGGGCAAAAACCGACAACGTATCAGTGAATATGGCTGTTAGAAATTTTAATTTGCTGAAGATTTCGAAACATTGAATTCCATGCGGATAAAATTACAAATGTAGAATAGCCAATTCAAGTTTCTAGCAATATTTTATGTTGATCGCGTTACCAAAATAAGACACAATTCCGAAAAAAAAAACTCAATATTCCAGTGAAAATACATCTGACGGAGTATGATTTTGCTTGTACCTCTATAAATAATAATTTCATGCTTCATTCAGCATTTCTTCCACAGACCTATAGTAATTTCAAGACGAAAACAGATCCCGCTCAGTTGGAATTTTGCAAGTAGATGTAAAATAACTATTGAAAATAATAATAACACTCTTCCAGTCAGTATACTATAAGATTTATTCAATATTCAAAATTAAAGCAGAATATCGAAAAATAATGCTCAATATTATATGCAGCGAGTGCGACTGACAAAAACTGAAAATATATATTTTCTGGTGAGACTGGATAGAGCAAAGTATTCGTTTGGATAAAGGATCAAACAACTTTCAGCTTCAACCAAAAATTATAGATTAATTTTTTCCGATAAAACCTGAAATGAATCACCCTGTATTGAACGACACTATATGTATTCCGATACTGGAAGCCTGTACAAAAGTGGATTCCATCGATATACGGCCAGTCTAATTTCACTACATCGTTGCTTCATTGACAGGCACTAAATCAGAACAAGACAATATACCTGGCCCATATCCAACTCAAAATCAACATGCCACTTGGTCAGAAATAACTTTTACTGCTCTAGTCGGAAACGTGGCCGTGAAACGGCATGTCGGCTTGTATTTTTGTTGTTTTGTTGAACTCGTATTTCTGATTCGATTAACTCTACTTCGGAAGGAAAGAGGAATTTCGTATGATTCACCATCGAAAACGAATTTATTCGCATTGTTTATGTTGTGAACACGTGAAGAAAAACAGAGATGACCAATTAACATCGAAATAAAAGGTTTAAGGAATTTGATTCGAAAATATTGCGGAAAGTTTTTCGCAGAATTATTAACTTTGAATTTGAACGACTATTCTGAATATATTTGATTGATAAATTTTAAGAAGGAAGCGTTCTCCAGTTTTAGCGATGTTATATGGATCAGCGTTTAATCTTCAAATACATGAACGACCTCGTGTAAAATGTTATGTTTTCAGGGTACTTTAATAAATTTCAAATAAAGCATCTGCAGATTATATTTTAGTTCAGCATGCATTCAGTGGCTGTGATACAACATTTTTTGATCAAGGAAAGAGGAAGAGTACTGAAAATCGAGGTTGTCCAAGCATTCACAAATCCAAATGCTGATCCAGAGGTTATTGCTAAAGCTGGAGAACTATTTCTACTCGAACTATATGGTAATATTATAATAGTAAAGTGAAAAGTAAGGGAAGCATATGAATATACATGCTTCAAAAAATCAGCATATGAAAATACATTCGTTGTTACATCGCTACCACCAAGAGAAACATCAGCACAATATTCATTCCTATAATACTTCTGAACCTGGTTCAGCAGTAATATGGGAATGAACAAAGTGCAATAATAAATAAATGGAAACAAAAATGGCCTAATGCCTCTGACGAAACTCGAGCCCCCATAAACCTTGTTGAAACTCATTTCTTGTGAATGTAAAAGAAGGAAGAAATCCTACGGATTAATGAGAGATGTGTTGAAAAGAAGTTTTTGCTGAATTTCAAAATTTGGCCTTACATGTAGATTAGGCCTATACCTACAGGGGACATCTAGATATAAAAAAGCATGTGCCGCGTACTCTACCTCAAGTGTGTGAATGAGTTTTAGCCAAAACACTTATTGAAGTATGCTCTACGGCGATCCCAAGCCCAAACTATTGATTCCACAAGAAAAGTGTGAAACATGAATTGTAGGAAATATTCTCTAGTTCAATATTGTAAATTCCTAGTTCTTATCAAAACTGAAAAATCAGTTGGAAAGAAGATATACCATAAAACTTATTAGGGCTGTCATTTTTCTAAGAAGATACTGAAAGGACGTGAGGTGCCAGAGTTGAAATTCGAAAAGAGCACATCGAAATCTATAAAATCACCAATTTTCAAAACTTCCTGAAAACTTTTTAGGTAACTCCCTTTCCTCGAATCAAATGACTGAATTGAAAAAAAAAACAGTCAGGCATATTGTGGAATATTGTTGACTGTGGTGCCCACTTAGGGTGGCACAGCATCTAATAATTTCTATCTAGTTGAGGCTAAATAACCGTGGATAACTGTACCAAATCGGTTGAAGAATATTTATGATATTTTAAAACTCATAGAAACATTTTTTTAGACGACCTGACGAATCATCATATAAATTTTTATATCACAGTTAGTAAATACCCTGATTAATATAGAACAATTCTTTTCCTTATTAATTGATATCGGTAAAATTATAGAAATTTAATTCAACCTATAGCCTCCCTTGCCAACTCAAAGAACGTTCAAGTCAAATAAAAACATGTTTTATGCTGTTTACGGGTCCAAAAATTGAAGTACTTACTTTTAAAACTTTTGGTCTAGGAAAAACCAATTATTTTTCGAAACAGTCGACTGTATGGATTGTATTATTCGATACTTTTATTCGAGATTGCTGTGGCTCTGATTGACGAAAATTTCTCTAAGAAGTTACTTGTCAAAGGAATAAAAATAATAGTTTCAACTACCAAACGTCGAACACCACCGTCATTTTCCTCAAATCCCAAAAAAAAATTTTGATCTACGACGCAAAATCACCGTTTCAACATTTGTATAATTCAGTTCAAAATTCCAGAAAAGTTCATCATTTTCCCGACCAATTTTCAAATTTTATTACCGAAAACGAACACCGTAAACGTCAAAATTTCATCCCGAATAATTTAGTTATCGTATACGTCGGAATAAGTCTCTTCCAGTGTAACAACGGAAGTATTTCCCTCTACCAATTTTCCCCATTACTTCCCACGTCTCTCCGCCTCCGAAAAAATGGAATTCCCCTACCCCCTCTATTCCCTAGCATTCCGGAATTCCCTAATACGCCGTAAAGAATAATCCAAGTTATCCATTATGCGTTCCAGTCGATGCTCTCATTTGGCGGAATAATGAAATGAGAGAGAGAGATAGAGAGAGAGAGTTGGGTTTTTACGAGGCAAATTGCCTTGTCGTTTTCGCGTTCGTGTGGTCTTCATCCCGGCCCATTTGGGGAAAAGTGGGCTGTTTCACCCTTCGGTAGGTTCATCGTCCCCCCTTCCTAGGGTTCATATTTCCTGGACTATTGCCATTTACGTGATGAGGAGTGGAGTGATACGCTATGACCACCTCTGTAAGGTGTAGGCATGAAACTAATGGGTTTTATTTGAGAGCTTGAGAACTTTAATTAATAATATACTAACTGACAAAGAAACTGCAACACCCAGAAGGAGATGTTTAAATTTTATTATTTTTTTTGGTGAAACATAGATAGTATAGCAAGGAGTAAATGATTGAAATTTGGAGAAAAAAAAGGTTTACAATTTTTCTTAATGAATTTGTTAATAATATGTTTCTCTACCGCGATTATCTATACACTCCCCAACATGTCTTGACGTTGATGCAATAAGATGGTCTATTTCTTCTTGAGGAATACTATACCAAGCAACTTTTACTTTATGTCTCAGAGCCGCCAAAGTCCGTGGGGGCTGGGGTGAATTTCCAAGCGTTCTACCCATGATGTCCCAATCTGGGAGATCTGGGCGGCCATGGCAAAAGATTCACATGTGTTGCTTCGAAAAATTTCAATCTAATTTTGGCAACTACCTTCTTTCCCTTGGTTCTCACGATGTTCTCTGAACATTACAGGATATCTCCTTTCGTGGGAACCAGAACATAAAAAAAAACATGAGGTCGGGCATTATCTTGCTGAAATATTGGATTCTCTAGCCGGTTAAGGTGAGAAAGAACAAATGGCTCCACTATTTCTTGAAGGTAACGCATCGCTGTCATGTTACCTCGAATGAAGACTGAAGGTGACTTACTTGCATGTGCAATAGCACCCCATACCAAAAACGCCTACTCTCCGGTGCGAAAGATCTGGGCGGCCATGACAAAAGATTCACATGGATCGCTTCAAAAGAGTTTAAAATAACTTTAGCAACATGAGGTCGGGCATTATCTTGCTGAAATATTGGATTCTCGAGCCGGTTAAAGTAAGGGGAATATGGCTCCACTGTTTCTTGAAGGTAACGCAGTCATGTTACCTGGAATAAAGACTAAAGGTGACCTACTCGCATGTGCAATAGCATCCCATACCATAACGCCTAAGCAAGGAATCAATTTCGAATAACGCCTACTCTCCGGTGTACATAAAGCTCAACATCAAACTGAAGTTCACGTCATTCTCCCCGATGTCGTCTAACCCTTCTCAAGCCATCATGTGCACTCAAGGAGAATCGAAATTCATCAGAAAAGACGACCTGATGCCTTTCCACATTCCAATGTTGACGTTCTGCGCACCACTGTAATCGTTGCCGGCGATGCTCAACTGTCAGAGATTACACAAGGTGGGGTCGATAATGCTGCATTCCAAAAAACCTTATCCGGCGGTAAACCTTCAGACAGTTACGGATGGCCTTGTTCTCCTAACCACTCATCAACCAAAGATCGAGTTGTCGCAAATCGATCACTAATAGCCATAATTTTTAGACGTCGATCTTGAACTTTTTTTGTGCCCCTTAGACGTCCGGTGCATATTCTTCTTCGGTTTTGGTATTATCAAACCACGCTTGACAACATCTCATAACAGTAGTTGGATTTCTCTTCGTGCGGTTTGCGATTTCTGGAAATGATAACCAATAACTCGACCTCTTTCAAATTCAGTGAGCTGGCGATAAGTTCCGCGTACACGTGCTCTAGGCATTTCAACAACAACTAAATATCGACTTTGGATCTCTCTGAACAGCTGGTTTGTTTCAAGATCTGTAAAACGACTACAAGTAACAATAATTCTTCACATAAAAAAACCTTCACGACTTTTTTCTTCAAACTCAATCATTTACATTTTGCTATACTATTGATTTACCAAAATAAAATTCAAAATTAAACAGCTCCTTCTGTGTGTTACAGTTTCTTTGTCAGTTAGTATAGAAACAGTTACCATGATTTCAAGAAACCTCACAATGTAGAAGTTTATCGTATACTTCAACATAATTAGTGTAGTAGTGTAGAGATCCTTCAAGATACGTCATAGAAGACCGAGGATCATGACTGATTTATGGCACAAACCCATCGGTGACCACAGAGCAGTTGGTAGGCTAACGATGGCCCCTTCAATATTAATAACGCCTATGCATGTTTGAGGGTGATGCACGAAAGCACATAAATTGAGTTTTAGGTTATGACGGCGTCAAAGCGGATGAGGCCGTGGTATGCTGAAGAAAATTTATCGTCTATCTCTGAATGCAAATATAGGGCTTCCGTTTCAATTAAGAGGAATGATGGACTCCCTGAGCTCCCTATTATTGGCAATCAGGAACAAAAGCACTTCCCCAAATTGAGAACGGATTCCATAAAAATATTTCAGGCTTGATGATTGAAATGGATCATGTTCTGTGGCTGGGAAATCCTTCAGATGTATTTTATAGGTCTAGGGTTCTTTTCTCTTAAAATTTCAATTGTTTTCATTGTTGAACAAAATCGGCGGATAATAAGTTGATTTCAAGAACTTAGAGTTAAATCTCAACAGTTTTCTTACATAATATGAACCAATTAATGAAGAATTATAATGATTAAATGATTATTAGGACAATTGGGTCAATAAATTATATGGTCTGTATATCTATCAAAAAAGAATGAGTAAAACATTTTCAGTACCTACATCTAGAAGTAGCTATTTAATCTACTGGTTGTTTCCAAACTGGACGTGAACCTAGTATGGCTCAATTGGTGTCGTTTGAGCAATTTTTGGGGAATCAACAGTTTACGGGATATTTGAGTTCTTTTGATTTATAAAAGATTTCTCTCCTCACTTCATTTATCGTTATTTTTTTCTACGTTGACCAAATATGATTTTAATTATGGATTATTGTCGTGTCCAGCGAGGAGTCCGGATCTAACACCGTTAGAATAGACGAAGCAGCGCCAGCGAGAAGATTGAGAGTAAGTTTCAGGCGAAAAGTAACAACTGAAGGAATGAGAAAGACGGCACGTGCTTGTATAAGGAATGGTGGCGTTCATTTCAAGCATAATCTATTAATACATTTTCCACTGAAATTTTGGGTTAAATTGCAATAAGAAAATATCTAGTTCATTATTTTCCTTTCTTTGCTTCTTTCCCCTTTCAAATCAAAATCTGCTGAAACAAAACTAGTGCTTGCATTCTTACGAAAACTTTTTTAGGAAATGAAAAGGAATTTGGCAAGTTCTTAACATAATTTTGTCATACATAAATTGGAGAATTCGAAAGTTGCACACAAATTTATATTAGAAGGTTGATCTTCTCTTCTTGATATACCTACTTTCGAATCATACTAATTCTTATTCAACATATAATATAGAATAATTTTGCTTTTTTATATGATCCAAAAATCAAATCAAACTTGGTCAGCGTAGAAAAAAATCACGAAAAATGAAGTAAGGTGAGATATTTGAAAGAAAAACAAGAATTCAAATATCTCGGAAACTGTGGATTTTCGGTTAACAATAAATATCGCTGAATCGACAGCAAATGAGTGATAGTAACACTACGTTTGAGGCCATTTCTTGCTCTAAATTCGAAAAATACATTGCGACCAAATGATATAGCAATCGAGCGCTAAACAATTGGAAACCAAATAACTGTTATCTAACACTGAGTTGAATTTAACTCGATTTCGAAAAACATAAACTTCCGAAGAAAAACTTTATTCCTTTCCACTTCTGCAGCCTAAGTTCTTAAGTGAGGATGACTCGTTTAAGCTCACCTTATCGCATTATAGATTGATGGTAATACCTGTCATCGTCGATATTTGGAGACATATAGCGCCAAGTTTCAACGTAATTCCACATCAATAGAGACATTTAAGCTGATATAATCCATGCATATGGGTCCAGGACAGGTTGTAGATCAGAGTAAAGGCCAAAAGCTCATGAGCAGGTATCGAGGAAAGTTAATCGATCCGAAAATGAAGCTCATAGAGAAACTGAATGCATAATGTGCAACCATTAGATAACCGATAGGTTCACACATAGATAGCTATGTGTATAGGGTGTCCTAAATACGTTGTCTACTGAGGGGAACTCAGAATTCCGTGGAGCTAGAAAAAATGAAAGGCACATTTTCGGGCTCAATTTTCGAAATAATTAATTTGGTGAAAACTGCAATCTCATAAATTCAACTGTTTTCAAACCATGAGGGAAACTTCTATAATGGTGTGAAATGAAAAGTTCTCATTACTTGTTTATTATTGATGCTATTGACATGAAACGAAAACATCTTACAGGCCTTTTTTTTGGAAAATCCAGTGGTGTTCTTATTTATTTTCTATTGCCATTAGTTTTGAAGTTTCAATACAAACTTTCGTCTTTTTAAATGTAAACCATAACAATTTGTATAAAAAATTGAATCTTTTGCAAATTTTCATTTCTTTGCTAATTTTCGAATCAGTCATCGTGTAAATAACCTAATGAATTTCTACTGAGGAAAACATTTGTATCATTCATTGTCGAAGATGAATTACTCGCATAAAATGAAATAAAATTATCTCAACCCTTTCCACGGTTGGAGAGCGACTAATAATCAAGTCGCAACAGTAGTGCAGAACTCAACTGTGACTTTCCCCACTCAGCCATTGAAAGAAAATACTCGTTCAGTCGATATCTCAACACGCAGATGTTTCGATTGTTACACTGTTCTAGTGGACCATTAGTATTCTCTGTTATAAAGCCTATATTTCCGAATAAATTCAACAAACCTGTATAAACATTGTGATTTGAAATATTTAATGTCTTCAACTTCAATATGTGATCTCATTGCCTTTTTTTCCACAGAATCTTTCATTTTTGAAATGTCACAATAATTATGTTATCTGATTGATCCGATTGACCTCCAACAAGCGAAAGGAAAAATGAAGAAAGCTATGTCTTCATATCAGTTTTTTTGTGTTCGTTCCACGGAATTTTATATAGCTTTCCTCATTTATTTTTTATATACTGCTCAAATTTCCTGATTTCAATACACTATTAGCACTAAATTCCACTTACAAATATTATTCTCTAAATACACACAAAATTACGATTCGGTCGGATCTGTAATTATGGAAGTATTAGGTATGTCTCTTTCAATATTCTTGAAATTTGAAATGGAGCTTAATAATACATCTTTTTTTATATCAATATTTAAATTTACATATTAGTCGGTCTCATGATCACAGAAATATCGGGTAATTTATTTTCGCTATACTTCTTTGAGTTTCTAGGGATCAGTTTTCAGAACTTCTTTTCAATTCGAATTATTCCTTGAATTTTCGAACCATGTGAAAAGAAATGGTTTAAAATGGAAAAAGGTTGTCCATGTCACCCCTTTGTAGCTAAGGAGAATGAGTGCAAACTTCTAGATGCTGCTCTATTTTAAAAATACCTAGGCAAAATTTCAAACTTCAATTTTTTTTCCAGCTCGAAAAATTATTTCAAATCATCATTATATTTGAAATCTCTTCTGAATGAATCGTTCCCGGGCAACTTTTTGTAATAATTTTAGATTCTGAACTAGGTACATTGAAATCTTGGGACACCGTGTATAATTGTTTTATAACCAAAACTTGCTTCATCGATCTTCTTTATCTTCGTGGCGGTCACATGAAAAATATAATTGTCTACACTTGGTACTTTCCAAAATGTGCCAAATAGCGAATCATGATCTGACAATGATTTTTTATCCTTGAAAAAATTAACAATTCTATGATTTTTAAAGTTGTCAATCAATGCAAGTGGTTTGAGAAATGTAAAATGACACCTCAATTTCACCTCAACTAGTATATTATTGAAACTTGTAAGAATAGGTCCCATACCATAGTATTCTTTCGTGAGTATAAATGAAACTTATTATGCTATATCTCCTTGATAACAGATTACTGTTAAGGGATTACCTTGAACCTCGCCCTAAGTCTATAATGCCACCAATCAGAACTATTCCATAATTACTTGTTGTTTACCATCGACATCAAGTGATTATTGTTCTCTAATTGTGTCCAGAAGCCTAATATCTAATTGCGTGTTTCGGTTACAGCAAATAGTATTGTCCTTTACAAGTTCCTGGAAATGGATCTAACCATTACTGCTGAAGTCTTCTGTAATCAGTTTCAGCAAGTACAAGCATGATTAACCCAGAAATAACCTTCTTTGATGAATCCATGGAAAGTGGAAGTGCTGTTGCTAATAGATTTCTCTGAGCCTCCTTCCACCAAAGTGATCTTGGATGAAATAATGAATTTATTTGCCAAAATTCACTCACCTCAAATTTCGCTAGTCCGGAAATATACTTGTCCCTAATCCAAACAATTATGTGTCCTTAAAGTCCAAATAACTGTCTATAGTTTTATTTGGTCTCTAAGGGCTCAATTAGCGCATGAAAATTTCTGACTCCATGATACTGCTTTCTACATTTTTCATGATTAAAATTCGAATTCGTAGGTTACTATCAGTGAGGATGCCCAAGACGAAAACTAAATCCATTAAAAACCCTAGATACGACCGCATATAAATCTCGTGATTAGGAGACGAATGGAAGAAGCTCCTTGGTTTTTCTATTTGGATTCAATGAGCTCAGTTTCTTATCTCCTGAGATCAGTCGAAATCAGTTTTTTCTTCTCTTGAGAAAATTGGGTTCTCCGTCGAGAAGTCCATATATATTTATCTGGGCAAATCTGGGAATGATTGACAAAAACGCAATTCGTTTTCGCAATCTATCAGTAGAAACGCTAGTACAACATACCACCCCATTTCATCGAAATTCAATATGATCCAACGATAGTCAGGAGTTAGTTTTTTCGGATTAATATATTGTAATATAAAAAAGAACGTTTGTGTGTTTGTCCTCTACTCGTTATAAGAGCCATGCATATAACCGCCAAGAATCTTTGGGAAGTTTTTGAGGACACTCCTTCGAATGTTTTTACTATAATATAATGCCAGAATCAGAGCATTCTGAGTATTTTCTTGAATAATTTTAAACTAGCGCATTCGCCATTTTGTTACGCGAAACGTTTAAGAGAGGTCTATACGGTATCGGCCGGCGGTTAGTTGAAAAAAAGGAAGCTTTGTTTTGAGCAGCTCATAGACGTACAATTATATTGTATAATATTAGAAATTATGCAATTATATTTAACGTGTGGTTCTGGTATTCAACGATGGCACAATATATTGTACGAAATCAAATGACATTGTACAATGTACCACACAGACGCACAACTCACAATAAGGTACACATATTGTAAAATCGTAAAATATTGTACGTCTATGAATCACCACAATTTTTTGAGTGAGAAAACGACTTCTCAACATGTTGCATACTATCCTTTTCCTACAACTTTAATAGTATTATTTCCTACAACTGCATAACTTTGATTAATACAAGTAATGAACCTGATTCAATTCAAAATAACCTTCGTTGACAGTATTTATTGCATTTCTATAGAAACGACTTTTCAAAAGCCCAATTTCATTGCTCTATCAAGCGAAGTGTGGGCAAAGTGCCGTGAGGAATAATATCTCTCACATTATTATAGTTTTGAAACTCAGTAGGCTATGAAGAATACGCTACTTTTCATAGCAGTTGTAGGAAAATGACATTACATATTTGTGTTCCAATTGAAATCGTCGAAAACAATTTCGATCCTTGTTGAAACGTAATATTGAATTTTTCACAGGAAACTTGTGATTTTGCTTTACACTCGGGATATTCACATATCTGGCAATTTTTGTGCCCTCCAGAAGATTGTCCTATATTATTGCAACGTATTTCTGGAACAATGATCTATGAAAAAGGATACTTCGTTTTTTTCAAATCTAATTGTGGCTGCAGTGAGAAACTTGGTCGGTCGTGCTTCAAAGGTGTCTTTGCATTCGGAATATTTACATATCTGGCAATCTACGTGCCTTTCAGAAGATTGCCCTATATTATCGCAACGTATTCTTGGGGCATGTTTCTGTGAAAAAAGAAACTCCTTTATTCTCAAATAAAGTAAGAAACTTGGTCGGTCGCGCTTCAAAAGTGTCATGTAAGATTTCATAAAAATTTCTGCTATACCAAGTTTGAATTCAGCCACTGTAAATAGCCACTTGATTTTTGGATAATAATGTTCTCTTCCAAAATATCCAACTATTGCAACACATCATATACAGGAAATAGAAAAATATTATCAGTAAAATTTGCAAATTTAACGGATAGCTTAGCCTGTATTACGGACTGTTCCAAATGTGGCACAAGTAAACGAATAACTTTCAAGGAAAACAGGAGAGTTATTACTGTACAGAAATTGAAATAAGGAACAACTACCGTATAATCAATATTTTTTGTATCACTGAAATCCTATTTTTCAAGATTTTTGGACCACCGAAATTTGTGAATAAAACGTCATAACAGATGAAAGCCGGCGGGATTACTAGAATTAATCTAACTAATAAAATAAGCGTCAGATGGCGGCAAAAATTTATAACCTCCGAGAAGCAAGTGTACCGAATTGAAAACACACAGCGTTTACGCTTTTGTTAAAAGGACATGTTCCAAATTTGGCACAGTACGTGGTAAGGGGTTCATACTGTTTTTTTTGGAGTTTGATGAATTTTCATGTCGATGTTATCCAACCATCTAACTTTTTACCGGGGTGATAAGGTGGCGAAGCCCTGAACCGAAGAAACTCACCGTGAGGTAAAAACCAATAATTGCACGAGTGAGAAGCCGAATTTTCGTGAAAAAAGCCAATCAAAAAAAAAAAAAAAACAAATTTCTTTCAAGAAGAAAAAGAGAAACGTGGAAGGTATTTCTTCACAGAAATCGAAATAAGAAACACTAATCTATCTGTTAGAAAAAATTTGTAGAAGGACATATTTCAAATTTGGCAGAGTACGTTCTTAAGTTAATACCGTTTTTCCTGGAGTTTGATGAATTATCTTGTCGAACTAATCCAAACATCTAACTTTTTACCAGGGTGATAAAGCCAAGAAGCCCTAAACCGATGAAATTCACTGACAGGTGACACCAATAATTGCTGGAGCAATAAGCCGAATTTTCGTCAAAAAAGCCGAACAAAAAAAGAAATAAAATAAAAAAGGAGAAAAGTGGAAGGTATTTCTTAATAGAAATCGAAATAAGAAACACCTGTCGTGTAATTAGTATTTTTTGTTTCACTAAAATACCATATTTCAAGGTTTGTTGACCACCAAAACTTTGAAAATAATATGTCTAAACATGTGTGAGGCGGCGGGTACAACAGAATCGACCTTACTCACATAATAGGCCTCAGATGGCGACAAAAGTTTCTGAACGCCGAGAAGCAAGTGTACCGAAAAGGGAACAGAATTCGTTTACGCTTTTGAACCGATTCATCTATCAGAAAAAATGTTTAAAACACATGTTCCAAATTTGACACAGTACGTGGTAAGGAGTTAATACTGTTTTTCTCGTAGTTTGATGAATTCTCATTTCGAACTAACCCAAACATCTAACTTTTTTCCGAGTTGATCAGGCGAAGAAGCCCTAAACCGATGAAACTCACCGTGAGAGGTGAAACCAATAATTGCACGAGCGAGAAGCTGAATGAAACAGGCCAAATCTCGTGAAAAAAGCCAATCAAAAAGAGAAACACACGGCAGAAATTAGAATCGGGGCCAGTAATTGGAAAACTTCGGTCTGTGTAGGGAGGAGTGGGGGGGAGATAGGAGAAAAAATGGGTTACGTGCATGTTCCCGTTTTGTTTTCCGAACGAGTATTCGACGAAATGGAATTTTCCTCGCCTTTCCTGAATACGAATAACGTTGGAGTTCGACGCTATAAAATATTCACGGGGATCTAAGTTGTATCATGAAAAATAACTCGAATATGGGGTCTGGAGCGGAAAAGTTTGAGGCAAATTGATTGACTTATGGCCTGTTCCGCCAACTTAAATCGATTAAACCGGTTCCAAAACATTGAATTTACTGAATAAGAGTAAATAAATTCATTCATTATTTACTTCCCCCACAAAAGCGATAATGATGACGAATGATGCACTGAAGATATTGGATTTCATTCTTGAAAAGGATTGAGTATTCTCTGAGGCATGAAACATGCAACACCTAGAAGGCGTTGGAATTTTTTTACCATACCTACTTTGCAGAAATATTCAACTATACCTTTTCCAATTGTAATTCAGAAAGCCTAAAATGTAATTTAGAAAAGCAAATTGAAATTGTAATTCAGAATTGGAAGTTGTTATTCAGAATAGGAAATTTGAAATTTAGAGAAAGAACTTTATATTCAGAAACTGTTATTTCAGAATTTCAATATGTAATTCAGAAAAGGAAAAATGGATTTTAGGAAATATAAATTGAAATTAGGATTTGCTAATTCGAAATTCAGAAATATGAAATTGTAATTCAGAATTGGTTCTAGTGAATGGGATCTCAGAATACCTTTGAGCTAGAAAAAAATGAATGGCACCTTTAAGAGCTTGATGTTTGAGAGAATTGATTTTTTGAAGACCATAACCTCATAAATTCAACTATTTTCAAGCTATGTGAGAAAATTTGAAATGATGTGAAATGAAAAGTTCTCATAAATTCTTCATTACTGGTGCTATCAACATGAAACAAAAACTTTTTACGCATACTTTTTTCAGTAGAATCCATATGTGTAATCAATTATTTTTTATCGGTATTAGTTTTGATGTTATAATTCAAACTTGTGTTATATGATGAATAACATGATACAGATCACAGTTGGAATTCATCCCGAACAATGTGAATGACTACCGATATCTTAACCTCTGGATGTGGCCACCCAGATCTCTCGATCTTCCGCTAATCAAACATTTTCAACCATCATGGGTGAAAGACTGAAGCAATAAGGCAATCCCTCACAAACACAATAAACTCCCTGGCATGAATTATAGATTTCCTGGGATGCAATACTCTAGGAAGAAATCGATAATCTAGTGGAATCCATGCCAAGAATTTTACGGAAGAGACAAAATAATAGAAAACCAATCATTAATAAAAAAGGTCCTAATCTTTCGTTCAGTTCCTCTGAAATTTTGATCAATTACTTCTGCGATATTTTGCCAAGTTTAGTCGAAAAACATCTAAGCTATCTATTTGCTTTCCATATTTTGCTATGTTTTTCCTAGAGAACAAGGCCAGATTTCCGTCCAAATTTTTTGTAGTTGTTTGTAGTTCGATAACTTAGGAGGAATTTGTGCTTTAGGTCGAAAATATAATGATTCTCGGAAAAAATGGCCAATGCCTTAAAAAACAGTAGCCCAGATCTAGATATCATTTTGAGCACTCATCGCAAGAACAAAGAGCTATTTCATTTTGTCATAATATCTAATTTTTAGATAAGAATTATCTCAAAGTTAAAGTTCGACTCACTAGACTTGTTAAATTCGATTCTGCCTATATGTACGGTCCGTAAAGACGATAACTCTCAAAAGGAAATCCTAGAGTCTTGAAATTTTCAAGGTGGGTTCGGATCCCGAATGCCCCCGTATAATTTTGTTAATAGTCAAAATCTAATTGATGTTTCCTGATAATTTCAAATATACGAATATCAGTTTCAATCTCTTCACAAAATTTTATTTTGATCTCGACACCTACGTAAAAAAAAAATACAGATGTTGAAGCCGATTTTCACAAAAACTCCTGACGCGAAGTCAGCACTTGAGTTGTTCAATTGAAATTGTGCAATATGAAATGAAAATTACATTTTTTTCATTCCTCGTCTAAATGAAGACCTACGTAACTAATGATGTTTCTACAGTTTTATTAAGAAGAAATTGAAATGTTCTTGAATTTATTTCAGTTAGCTTCTAATAGTTGTTTCTTTAATAGAAATGAAAAATTATTTCTTTCTTCTGGGTATGCATATAATAGAAGATCAATTCATCCTAGCAGAAATCTTTCAATTTTTTTCTATTCCACGTCTAAATGCATACCTACATAACTAAACATGTCTCAACAGTTTTATTGAGCAGGAACTGAAATATTCATGAAGTTATTTGACTCAGGTTCAAAAGTTATTCCACTATATTCATAAACAATAACTATTTCAGACTAGTTAGAAGATATTCAGGTTAGATAAATTGCTCAAATGCAACAAACTCATCTCAGTATGCAGACTCATTAAACTTTCCTTCCTCAATAATAGGCTCTACAGTCTACATTCAATTGTCTATCCCCAAACGAATATAGCTCTCATAATGAATATAATAAATGAACACAAAACGACGAAGGCCCATAATCCTCGTACTTCAACCAATAAGACGTTTTCAGTTCCTACCTATTAGCAGTTACCTACGAGCTGAAGTCAACCCACCACAGTCGGGAGCACGATGATCTTCGCTCTTCCAGAGTGTCTAACGCCAGGATATAACCCTCATAAGTTCGCCGTATCAATTTCAGACTAGAATATGTACGAATCCCGTCCACGCCTTGTAAGCACGGAGTGCTTTCCAGGTCAAAGCACTGTTTATATCCTTCAACCCCGTGTTCGTGTTCATTCAACCTCCAACTTTGAACTTGGAGGACAAAGGATTCGTGTGGTTATACATTGGATTCGAGCAATCGACTTTCATAGCCGATACTCTGGCGACTTGGCCGTTGCAAAAACGCTATTTTCGGTCCCGCGTTGGCCGACTCGTTGGCGGAACCCTTCTGAAAGCTTTCGCGTGTCCACTTATATTAGTCTTGGGCTCTCATGACCGCCCACTATTTTTAGACGCGGCATAATACCATCCTTTCAAAATTAATCTGATCCGGCTGAAATGAAATGACAGTGGGATGGGTTCAAGAATCAGATAACACTGCAGCGATTTTAAGTTCATTTGATGGAAAACTCTCCTGGACAAGAGATACAGACATTCCTATTATGCTTATTCCATTGAGTTAAGTAGGTGTTGAGCCTTTTGAATGAGGAGGAAGTATGAACATAACAGTCGAGGAAAGAGATCACTGGTGATACCTCACTCCAGGATAAAGAAGACTCAACAAGGTCCAAACTACACTGCGGTTAAACTTTATAATAGACTCCCCTAAAAAATTTAAAACGCTTCCATTCACTCAATTCAAAGAGAAGGGGAAAAATTTGTTACTCAAGGAAACAATTAACGACTTGAGGAAATTTCATCTTGAAATGTTATGAAATAGTTCAAAGTTTGTATAAAATACGTAGTATGTTATATACCTATTTGTAAACTTTTGCTGTTGTGACTTACCATGTAATATTGATGGTGCATTTTTATGCTTGTATCTCTACATGTCATAAATTAATAGTAAACATGAATAATGAAAAAGCGATTATAAAAATAAAAAAGTAATAACATCTTCAAGATACTTCTCCAATACTCATTCAATCGCTTCAACAGTACCATGAGTATTCACGACCAACGGGATATTCACGTTCTCTAAAATCGTGAACTTTAAAACTCTCGAAATGCCTACTCATTTATTCCGGAGTAAAACTCTACACTTCTGTACCATAAGTATCACGTTCTATAGATTTCTGGATTTGAAGACTCAAGATACTTCTCCTCCAA